>NC_091129.1:156238614-156343614 GCF_040183065.1 Periplaneta americana
CTGGTGGCTAGCAACTATCTATGTTTGCATATTTAGTAAGTATTGAGCCTCGTGACTGTATATATTAGACTGTGGTTGTATCGTGTAGGTCTTTCACTGCAAACCCAGCTTTCTCCAACCTTGCTTATTTCCTACCTTCCTCTTTGTTTCCTCCATAATCTTAATGTCGTCTATCATCAGAATATCTTCTTCTACCCCGAAGTCTTCTCCCGTTCTCCATTCCTTCCAGTACATCCTTCGAGGGGGTTCGGCAAGGAGACTACCTCTTAGCCCATTACTATTTAATTTAGTAATGAATGAGATTATAATGGAAATTAAATATAAGGATGGATAGAAACTGGGAAATAAAGATCTTAATATTTTGTGCTATGCTGACGATGTTGTTCTGATGGCAAATACGGAAGATGATATACAAAGATTACTGTATGGATTATATCTAGGATGTATAAAGTATAGGGTAACATGAAAATATCATTAACAAATTTCTTCTTCTTCCTCTTCTTCTTCTTCGGCACTACGGCCCTTGTAGTCTAGCCTTGGCCTCCCTTAGGATCTTGGTCCATTCCTGTCCAACCAGAGCCTTCTGCCTCCATCTTCTCACGCCTAGAGTCCTTAAATCGTCCTCCACTCCATCCAACCATCTTAGTTTCTGTCTGCCAATATTGCGCCTGCCTTCTGGTTTTGTGTTTAGAATCTTTTTTGGTATTCTCTGATCACTCATCCTGATTACATGTCCTAACCATTCCAACCTGCGGGCTTCGATTTCAGCAACAATATCTGGAGATTTATATTGAGTTTTCAGTTCTGTATTATATCTAATTCTCCAGTGTCCATTCTCATATTTAGGACCATAGATTTTCCTTAGAATTTTCCTTTCCCATGTCATCAGTTGTTGATTAACAAATTTAAAGAAATAAATATCAAAAGTCCTTCAATAACTGTATATTCAAAATACAAAATATTACATAGGTTACATGAACGTATCTTTGACTAGCGCTTTCGCTATTATAATAGCATCTTCAGGTCAGACTTGCGTGATGTTAAGCTTTTCATATAAAGACGTAGATGGACAAGTAACATCGAAATGTGTCAAGGTACATGACGTGAGAATATAAAAGTACAATGATAAGAAAAACAAGTAAAATTTGACTTATTCATGAGGTCTCAAAAATTAATACATAAAAGTATTTGGAGTTAAAGCCTGCAGAAACATGTATGCAGCTTATAGATCAAAATTTGTCTAGAAATTGAAGTCTGCAAAACATATATGCAGCTTAAAATTGAGACACGGACAGTTAAAAGGATAACAGATTAAAATATTGTTTTGCATCAGTCATCACGACGTGGCAGCACATTGTAAAATCTGCAAAAATCAATAATATGTTTTGCAGACTTCAATTTTTAAACAAATTTTGATCTATAAGCTGCATACATGTTTCTGCAGGCTTTAACTCCAAATACTTTTACGTACAGTGAAACCTGTTCAAGACGGAAGTGACATGGTCCCAATTTTTTTTCCGTTGTGGACAGGTTTCCGTGTTATTCAGGTGTGAAGTTAAAATGGATTATTTTATCATTTGTATAAATGAAAAACAAAATGGCACGCCGCAAATTGTAGGAATTACAAAACATTCCGTTTAACACTACTGATATTAAATCAGCTTCCTGTCACTTATTTAATTGGTGAATGATCTTGATGAAAATCCCATTTCGTGTATAAGTTGTATCGCAACTCACTCATTAAACACTATAACGTTTATTAATTACACTAAATTTAGTATCTAACACTATAATATAATACTGTACTGTATATCACAGCACATTATTTAATTGGACTAGGAGCCTAGAAGCCTTGAATTCTGGATTATTTAATTTCTTTGCCAGTTCAAGGGTATTCTTTGCAGAATAGGTCCAGAAATTTGCATGATCTTTGAAAGGGCAAGAACAATCCACTCCCACAACAGTTCATTTATTTCTATGTAACCAGTTGTTTTCTGTTTCCTTTTATGTCACCATTATTGACCGCAAGCCACTCATTCATGATACGGCCTTTATTTTTGAAAGTGTTAAGTTACACCTGAGTTTTCCATTCATAAATTTCAACATTATTTTCCATACTCTTCGCTTCTCATTTTCCTCGATAACTGACAATTAATGATAGTGCAACATTTTTACGTAACTTTTTTTTATCACGAAATCACTAATATACTTGCGTTCTACCCAGCTACGACAGTATACAGGAGTAAAGCATTCAACATCTTTGAAGGGACTCGTCTGCCTAGTCAATAGGGTAATAAAATTTATGACCACCAGGCCAACACACCCTCGCACCCTCAAAAATTTTACAAAGAAAACTTGTTTTTATCTTAGTGACCTACTGATATTTCGTACATTCCTTGAAAGCACATACTGTTGCAAAATATAGTTTACATTAAAGTAGTGTGTCCAAAATATTATTTCCGTTTTGAACAGTAGCAGGCAGTTTCCGTTTCCACGTTGGACAGTTTCCGTTTTACTCAGGAAAAATTACACATAATACATATGAATTTCGCCGGGACCAATAAATTGTTCCGAAATAGACAGGATTCCGGATTATTCAGGTTCCGATTTGAACAGGTTTCACTGTATTAGTTTTTGAGACCTCATGAAGGTGTAACTGTCATATATATATATATATATATATATATATATATATATATATATATATATATATATATATATTCGACTGTTCATAAGTCAAATTTTACTTGTTTTTCTTATCATTGTACTTTTATATCCTCACGTCATGTACCTTGACACATTTCGATGTTACTTGTCCATCTACGTCTTTATATGAAAAGCTTAACATCACGCAAGTCTGACCTGAAGATGCTATTATAATAGCGAAAGCGCTAGTCAAAGATACGTTCATGTAACCTATGTAATATTTTGTAGTTTGAATAGACAGTTATTGAAGGACTTTTGATATTTAATTCTTTAAATTTGTTAACTTGTCGGACCAACATGCCTTTCAAATCATTAACAAAAACAAAAACAATGACCATAAGCAAATTCTCCCTTAGATGTAAACTGGAGATAGAACAGGTAATGTCAATAAATTACCTAGGTGTTAAGGTAACTGTTTGGGGGGCATTGCAAAATGAAGTTTTGCACCAAGCAAATAAAGCAGCAAGTATTGTAGGATGCATGAATGATGTTATTTGGAACAACAAATACTTAAATAAAGCAACCAAGGTAAGAATCTATGAAGCTGTAATTCGCCCAATATCAACCTATGCCTGTGAAGTACGAACGGATACTTCAAAAACTTAAAGAATTCTGGAAACAAACGAAATGAGTGTATTAAGGAAAATTATGTAGAAACCAAGAAGAGATAAAGTAAGAAGTGAAGCAATTAGAATGCATTTAAACATCCAAGCAGTAGGTGATTGGGTAAATAGAAGAAGAAAGGAATGGAATCATCACGTATCTCGCATAACACCAGACAGAACTGTACGCACAGCAAGGGATAATCTACCAGCAGATGGAAAGAGGTCGCCTGGAAGACCAAAGAAGAGATGGGAAGACTCCTAATCTCTGGAAAGAACAGGCCGTAGGCCTAAACAATGAGTAGTAAAAGAAGAAGAAGAAGAAAACATCCTTCAGTAGGCAGTTTCTTCTCAGCCAGTGACCCAACCAATTCCTTTTCCTCTTCGTAATCAGTTTCAGCATAATTTTTTCTTCACTCTTTCCAACACAGCTTTATTTCTTACTCTGTCAGTCCAATTCACACATTCCATTCTTCTACATATCCATATTTCAAATGCATCTATTTGTTTCTCTTCACTTCGTCGTAATGTCCATGTTTCTGCCCCATACAAAGCACTTCACTAGTCTCTTTCTTAGTTCATTTTCCAGATGTTCGCAGAAAGTGCTCCTTTTTCTATTGAAAGCTTCCTTTGCCATTGCTGTTCTCCTTGGCAGCAGCTCATATTACTGCTTACAGTACACCCCAAGTATTTGAAGCTGTCCACTTGCTCTACTGCCTCATTTAGAATTCGCGAATTTATCTTCTGTATTTTCCTTCCTATGACCATGCTCTTCGTCTTATTTGCATTTATCTTATGCATATATGCACTATAAAATCTTGACTTTTGGTTACAGATAACTCGAAATTAATTTATATAATAGTAGCATATGATTTGCAACTAGGGAATAAGACATGCAAATATTCTAAAATCAGCCCCTTAGGACCGTTTTCATAGACATTCTTATCGCGGGCTTCCGGTGGATGATCAGCGAACTAACGTGTTTCGTATTCATAAACCAGTGTTAGCGATATGATATGATATGATATGATATGATATGATATGATATGATATGATATGATATGATATGATATGATATGATATATGATATGATATGATATGAATCCTGTACAAGTAACCATTCGATAGCCGGGGCTAGTTTAGCACGCTCGTTGCATGGGCTAGCGAAATGTCTATGAATAGCACCCCTAGTGATTACTTACTTTTTTACGCACTAGTGTTTTAAAGGTTTACTATACATACTCAAAAACAGTGGTTAAAATGCAACTTTAAGCACTATCGTAGAAAAAGGCATTTATTTAATTGGAATTAATAATAATAATAATAATAATAATAATAATAATAATAATAATAACAATAACAATAATAATAATAAAAATATGAAAAATCTGAAAGTTAGAATTTATAAAACAGTTATATTACCGGTTGTTCTGTATGGCTGTGAAACTTGGACTCTCACTTTGAGAGAGGAACAGAGATTAAGGGTGTTTGAGAATAAGGTTCTTAAGAAAACATTTGGGGCTAAGAGGGATGAAGTTACAGGAGAATGGAGAAAGTTACACACCGCAGAGCTGCACGCATTGTATACTTCACCTGACATAATTAAGAACATAAAATCCAGGGGCAGGACATGTAGCACGTATGGGCGAATCCAGAAATGCATATAGTGTTAGTTGGGAGGCTGGAGGGAAAAAGACCTTTGGCGAGGCCGAGACGTAGATGGGAAGATAATATTAAAATGGATTTGAGGAAGGTGGGATATGATGGTAGAGAATGCATTAATCTTTCTCAGGATAGGGACCAATGGCGGGCTTATGTGAGGGCGGAAATGAACCTCCGGGTTCCTTAAGTAAGTAAGTAAGTAAGTAAGTAAGTAAGTAATTAAATAATAATAATAATGATGATAATAACAACAACAAAAGAAGAGTGCATGTTTTAGTGTGCTGCGGTCACCTTAGATGTACCGTTGTTCCATGCAAGTGTCGAGCGAGGTCTTGAAAGAAGAGCAGCCAGCCAGCCAGCCATCGGCGCGTGGGGACGGGCTGGACCGCTTCTAATTGAGCGATTGTGATGCTGCGCGTGTCGGCTGTGTGGCGATTAGCCAACTCCGTGTGTTACAGCGCGCTCCAATGCTCGTCGCTGAATACCCAAGACAAAACAAACCCGTGAGGGTGACAAAACAAGTTAGCGGAAAATTCAGCTCTATTTGTAAACCATGTGTCTCCATTTGCCTACCTTCGTTTGTTTTGAGTGCCGTGTTCTGTATGACAAAAATGTTCCAAGTTGCAAGCGCGGACCTCCGCTGCAACACTTTTTTCCTATTTCTTTTTTTTTTTTTTTTCGGATGTGATTAATATACTTTTCCACTGCACCTTAAGAGTCCATTGTACTTACTACTTTGTACGGAATAATAATAATAATAATAATAATAATAATAATAATAATAATAATAATAATAATAATAATAATAATAATAATTTATTTATTTAATCTGGCAGAGCTAAGGCCAGTAGGCCTTCTCTTCCGCCCAGCCAGACTCTAATTCTAATTGAATACAATTGCTTACATAGTTATTAGGGGAGAGTCGGGTAGTATCGGACATCGGGTAATATCGGACAGTGCGTTTCTTTCATCTACCACCATATGGTAGTACCTGAATAACATGGTTACGTTTCTCTATGCGACGTCACAGAAACGTAACCATGTCAATCAGGTACTATCATCGTGTGGTAGATGAAAGAAACTCACTGTCCGATATTACCCGATGTCCGATACTACCCGACTCTCCCCTACATTAATATCTAGACCATAAAACAACATGAAAGTAAATAATGAAATTTGGATAAGTAATGTTAGTGTGACAATAATAAACATAGGTAATAAATAGTTATAATAATAATAATAATAATAATAATAATAATAATAATAATAATAATAATAATTTATCTATTCAATCTGGCAGAGCTAAGGCCAGTAGGCCTTCTCTTCCGCCCAGCCAGACTCTAATTCTAATTGAATACAATTGCTTACACAGTTATTACATTAATATCTAGACCATAAAACAACATGAAAGTACGGTAAATAATGAAAGTTGGATAAGTAATGTTAGTGTGACAGTAATGAACATTGGTAAGATATAGTTATAATAATAATAATAATAATAATAATAATAATAATAATAATAATAATAATAATAATAATTTATTTATTTAATCTGGCAGAGCTGAGGCCAGTAGGCCTTCTCTTCCGCCCAGCCAGACTCTAATTCTAATTGAATACATTTGCTTACACAGTTATTACATTAATATCTAGACCATAAAACAACATGAAAGTAAATAATGAAAGTTGGATAACTAATATTAGTGTGACAATAATAAACATTGGTAAGAAATAGTTATAATATTAATAATAATAATAATATTATTAATAATAATAATAATAATAATAATAATTTATTTATTTAATCTGGCAGAGCTGAGGCCAGTAGGCCTTCTCTTCCGCCCAGCCAGACTCTAATTCTAATTAAATACATTTGCTTACACAGTTATTACATTAATATCTAGATCATAAAACAACATGAAAGTAAATAATGAAAGTTGGATAAGTAATGTTAGTGTGACAATAATAAACATTGGTAAGAAATAGTTATAATAATAATAATAATAATAATAATAATAATAATAATAATAATAATAATAATAATTTATTTATTTAATCTGGCAGAGCTGAGGCCAGTAGGCCTTCTCTTCCGCCCAGCCAGACTCTAATTCTAATTAAATACATTTGCTTACACAGTTATTACATTAATATCTAGACCATAAAACAACATGAAAGTAAATAATGAAAGTTGGATAAGTAATGTTAGTGTGACAATAATAAACATTGGTAAGAAATAGTTATAATAATAATAATAATAATAATAATAATAATAATTTATTTATTTATTTAATCTGGCAGAGCTAAGGCCAGTAGGCCTTCTCTTCCGCCCAGCCAGACTCTAATTCTAATTGAATACAATTGCTTACATAGTTATTACATTAATATCTAGACCATAAAACAACATGAAAGTAAATAATGAAAGTTGGATAAGTAATGTTAGTGTGACAATAATAAACATTGGTAAGAAATACTTATAATAATAATAATTATTATTATTATTATTTATTTATTTATTTAATCTGGCAGAGCTAAGGCCAGAAGGCCTTCTCTTCCGCCCAGCCAGACTCTAATTCTAATTGAATACAATTGCTTACATAGTTATTACATTAATATCTAGACCATAAAACAACATGAAAGTAAATAATGAAAGTTGGATAAGTAATGTTAGTGTGACAACAATAAACATTGGTAAGAAGTAGTGATGATAATAGTAGTAGTAATAATAATAATAATAATAATAATAATAATAATAATAATAATAATAATAATGAGATAAATTAGATATTTATTTGTGATATATATACCCATTAAACATTGAGAAACCTGAAAGAGCTATTATTGATAACAAGAATTGTTAGAAAAATATTTCGTTAGCCTATTCTTAAATTGGTTTTTTGTCTGACAGTCCCTCACATTACTAGGTAGGGAATTCTAAAGCCGAAGAACAGCCACAGTGAAAGAAGATGAATATGAGGATGTTCGGTGTGAGGGAATGGATAATATTGTGTGTCTAGGTTATGATGGGTGGATAAATTTTGAAAACGAGACGCAAGATAGACAGGAGTGGAGAAATGCAATATGTGAAAGAGAAGGGAAAGACAGTGGATTTTCCTACGATCTTCTAGACGTAGCCAGGACAAAATTTCGAGGGATGGTGTTACGTGATCAGCCCGGCGAATATTGCAGACGAAACGGACGCACATATTATGAACACGTTGTAGTCTCTGCGCCGAGGTAACGCTTAGGTCAGTAAGCAGAATATCACAGTAATCGAAGTGGGGCATCACGAGTGTTTGCACAATGGTAGGAGGGATGAGATATGTGAACATCTAGAAAAACTTTTTAAGCCCTGAAAATGCTGCAGAGTTATGAAAGAGTGGAAGTTAAACAGAATGAATTTACAAGCGCATATGGTTACTCCTCGGAACTATAGAAGCAGTAGCGTCACCTAGTTTGTAACAACAGTTGTTTATGTTGAAATAGAAAGCATGAAGAGATCATATTTAACGTTAAATGTTCAAACGGAACCCTATACGGTTGATATTGGTTGGAATTCATAAAGTTGTAGTATTACCTTTTGCTTTGACTGTAGAAGATACTTGAAGTAGAAGTATATACTTCGTTTTGTATGCATAAACCTGATACTACTACTACTACGAAGTATGAACTACGCGGCGGTAGTATAAACTATCAAGAGTATTCGATTATATCGATTATCGACAGTACTTCGGGCTTATCCGCTAAGATTTGTTAATTTTCGCCTTCCATGTATTTATGTTAATTTCTTGGTGGGAGAATTGATTGTTGTCCTTAAAGTCTGGTTAGTTTAACAAGAGAAAGGCAATTACGACGAAATGGGAACTGTGGAAGAGAGAGAATGAGAACAGCTGTTTGTTAATCTATTAAAAGAATATCCAGCATTATTAAACAAGTCGCAAACTTTTGCCGTAAGAAGTGATGAAGAAAAGGTCATCCAGGCTGTGAAAGTTAAGTCGAAAGTTTACAGCAAAAAAAAAAAAAAAATTGACGAAAAGCAAATTATGAAGAAAATAAATAACATAAAAAGTAAAGTAAAGTAAAAATCAGACATAAATCAGACAAGCCCAAAATGTTAGTCATTAAATTTACACGAAACCTAAAATACTGTACGCACATGGAGTTTTTTCACGAAAATAAAATGTATTATAAATGAATCGGTTATTGTTGAAAGGAACTAAGTCCACTTTTAAAAGTTTTGAGATAATCGAAAAAAAACTGTTTAGTGGATAATCTATCGAAGATTAAACCAACATATATTGTGCACATAAAAAATATGTGTACAATATATGTTGGTTTAATCTTCGATAGATTATCCACAAAACAGTCTTTTTTCGTTTATCTCAAAACTTTAAAAAGTGGACTTAGTTCCTTTCAACAATAACCGATTCAAATACATCATAGGATCATTTTGTTAAAAGTATATTATTTTAAGTAATAATAACAAAAATCAACTGACAGAATTCCAGTTATCTTAAAATCAATATTTCGATAGTCCATTCCAAAAACTAAAATAAAAATAAACACAGAATTGATATCACTACCTAAAAAAATAATACAAAATAATATTCTTATAAACAAAATACTAGCATAGTGCAATTTCTACATCAAAGATTAAGAAGATTACTGCAATTAGAAAAAATCGTAATGAGATCTTATAACATTTTGTATTTGTAAAACCTATACAACTTATTATAATCACGTTCTGATTGTTTTCGTCTTTTCTTGTGGGTTTTTCTAGCGCGAATTTGCATGAATTCTGCCATATTAAACCGTACAAACGCTTCTGCTGAGCTAACAAAGTCTGAAACAGGGCAGACTACGATTTTTCTTAGTTTACACTTAGAAGTAGAAGTATATACTTCTTGTTATGCATATAAATAGTGGTTTAAACTACAAATCCTACCATAAGCTAAACACGGCCTTCCAGATCAATTTTCTGCAATACAGGAAAAAAATTTACTATGGGTTTTTATACATAAAGACCGTAGTATATATTACGAAAACCTAAGCAATAGCATTTACTTCAACTTTATGCATACCAGACATTATCTCATTTCCTCGTAATACAGCAGAGTCCGTATAGGCCAGTTTCTATCTGATTCTTTTCCAATTCACTGCAGGCTAAAGCAGGGAGATGCACTATCACCTTTACTTTTTAACTTCTCTCTAAAATATGCCATTAGGAAAGTTCAGGATAACAGAGAGGGTTTGGAATTGAACGGGTTACATCAGCTTCTTGTCTATGCGGATGACGTGAATATGTTAGGAGATAATACACAAACGATTAGGGAAAACGCGGAAATTCTACTTGAAGCAAGTAAAGAGATAGCGTTGGAAGTAAATCCCGAAAAGACTAAGTATATGATTATGTCTCGTGATCAGAATATTGTACAAAATGGAAATATAAAAGCTGGAGATTTATACTTCGAAGAGGTGGAAAAATTCAAATATCTTGGAGCAACAGTAACAAATATAAATGACACTCGGGAGGAAATTAAACGCAGAATAAATATGGGAAATGCGTGTTATTATTCCGTTGAGAAGCTTTTGCCATCTAGTCTGCTGTCAAAAAATCTGAAAGTTAGAATTTATAAAACAGTTATATTACCGGTTGTTCTGTATGGCTGTGAAACTTGGACTCTCACTTTGAGAGAGGAACAGAGATTGAGGGTTTTTGAGAATAAGTTTCTTAGAAAAATATTTGGGGCTAAGAGAGATGAAGTTACAGGAGAATGGAGAAAGTTACACAACGCAGAGCTGCACGAATTGTATCCTTCACCTGACATAATTAGGAACATTAAATCCAGACGTTTGAGATTGGCAGGGCATGTAGCACATAAGGGCGAATCCAGAAATGCATATAGAGTGTTAGTTGGGAGGCCAGAGGGGAAAAGACCTTTGGGGGAGGCCGAGACGTAGATGGGAAGATAATATTAAAATGGATTTGAGGGAGATGGGATATGATGATAGAGACTGGATTAATCTTGCTCAGGATAGGGACCAATGGCGGGCTTATGTGAGGGCGGCAATGAACCTCCGGGTTCCTTAAAAGCCAGGAAGCAAGTAAGTACAATAACATCACCATGGCAACAAAAGTGTAACTGGTTTTCCATGTGGTCCGCCTCTCTCTATTCTCTGTAGATAAACGTGCTTCGGTGTTTCCCACACAGTATATCTTCAAAATTTTCTAAAGTAACTTCAGTGGAATGGCGAAAGTCGAAGTGAGACAAGTGGCCAACAGGCTTGGAGCTCACATTTTGTTTTTCTGAGCGCCAAACTTCCTTGATATGCTGAGGAATACCTGGAGAGAGGTGGAAAACATGATCGACATCTGCCGTGCTATAAATGACAGTCATGTTGAACTGTATTGAAATTGCAACTCTTTAGGTATTAGAAAATGTTAACAGTTTCAATGAAATAAGTTTTTCATTAGAGTTATGGACTTTTATTTTATTGGTATTTCAAGCGGGACACGTATGTATAAATAAGCGAATTTCTAAAGGACTTTATATGGGATTCGCTGTGCTGTAGATGGAATAACCTGGGATACATCATCCGCTACGTTTCTGGTTATTCCGCATGATGAATGTTTTCTGAATTAACAAGTCCGCTTATATCTGTGGTGGAGATATAACAGCTATGAGCTTATTTGTGCGTTTATGAGTTTGGAAACGTAGTGCCTCACTACATGGGTGTGAACCTGGTGGCATTGGGCTCCTGTCCAATTTTGTAATTACTGTAATAAAACAAAGGACTTCAGGAAAATGTAGCATGACCGCTAGCGCTAGGTTAGCTGCCGTTTAGGGGCGAATACTGCGTGCACTGACTTTCTGTGACTTCTCATTAGGGCTATAACAAGTACGAAAGGAAGGTAATACCACAGTTTGGTATATACAGTTGTGAAGCTTGAGATGATTTTTTGCATTTCTCGCGATAGTTGCTAGCCGCTTGGAGCGCTGTGAGTACTAGGAACAATAGACTGTGTCACTGCCATCGTGATCTAATATAGGACGTAAGGCAAACCATGTGACTCTCTTAACCCGATCATGAAGGGTGGCTTTTAAATCATATAAATTAGTTGGAATGCATAAATAATAACATATATTTCTCTAAAATGTAGTGTAATTGCAATAATAAAATTTACAACAATGATTATGAGACAGTTCAGACTAATTCACTTGCGAGTTAAAGTGTAGTATTATTTTTGGTGTGAAAATTACGTTGTTCGTATGTGTAATACCTGCCTTTATTTCGATTAAATATTGCGCAATTCTTGTACATCCATTTATGCACGATTCAATAATTTTCAGTTGCACCGCACTGATATTTAGATATGTTGAAATTATAGGTTATGTTTACTGTACCATTACTTAGATATTCGCATTTATACATTATAATTAAGCATAATGTCATGTAGATATGCCGCAAATTCAATTTGTTTGTATTTTAACACTACAATCGAGTACGTACCGAATTATTGTATTTATCTACTACCTAAGAGACGAAGTAACACAATCGTACGTACACTAATTTCATAGGAGTGGTAAGTAAATGTTTTGTCTAAAATTAAGGAAGGTAGATGTGCTAAATTAAAATCACAATATAAATTCGTTTTTATTGAACCTCAAAATAGCTTCCATTCTAAACTATGTTGATGTGAACAGATTATGTTAACGCGTAAAATTCTCTTCACATTAAAATAACACAGTTTTGTAATTATTTCTGCAACATATTATGCAACAAGAAGTAAACGGAACTTATGGACACATTACACTCAATGAAACTTAGCAATGATACACAATAAAGTTATAGTATAATATTTCACTGAGCTCCATACACTGAAATAGAAAACCCGAACATACATTACGGCCTGGTCTAGATCGAAAAGGCATTGACTGTGCCGTATTTCGCTTTTCTTGTGAAAAGTTGTGTAAACCGTGAAATGTTCGTTATCGGTTGTAATAACTGTAAATGGCTAAAATACAATAATTTGAATAATAATATGGAACAAGAAGACGTTTGTGGTACTATAAATATTGTAAGAAAAAGAGGTCGGATTTATCCTTCTTCCGAAAAATCCAGGAAGGTGAGTTTATAATATATAATATATATTTTATGAAAATAATATATAAACCTTATGTATTTCACATTTCAATAATGGAAGGAAGGTGTTAATTTTTTCAAAAGAATACAATATCGAAAGTACAATACATTTTATGGTTTGCTAGGGAAAGAGTCTGTGATCAGGCGATAGTAGCGATCTTGGTGGTTAGCAACTATCTATGGATGTATATTTCAACTGTCTATGTTTGCATATTTAGTAAGTATTGAGCTTCGTGACTGTATATACTAGACTGTGCTAATACGTTATTAGAAACAAGTGAGAGGTAATACCGCGCATTTCCAGTATCCCTACGATAGAGAAAGTGATTCTCCGGCATACAGTATTTAATGTTCTCCCTTTTCTTTCGTTTTTCTTGTTATATCGGTTTTATTTCTTCCTCCCTACATTCTTCATTTATTTCTTTTACATTATTTTCCCTGTTTTCTTCGGTCGTTTCTCTTCTTTTTCTTTTTTATTACTTTTTTCTTTCTTTTGGTTTCTTTCATGTATCTTCTTTTATTTCTTACTCCACTTTCATTGCTTCCGTTCGGTGTTTTTAGTTTTCCACTTACAAACTCACATAAAATATATCCTACACTATTTTTACTGAAAAGATCCTTATCCAGATTCTGATAATGCCTTTATTTGATTATTTAGACATTCTATTAACTTACCCGAGTTTAAAATTGAGGGGTTTGGTGAAAGAACAAGGTAGTTCTACTTTTCCCACATTTTCAGATTTTATACTCACATGAAGTGAAAAAATTCATCTTTCATTTGGTAGCCATGTAGCTCCACAACATATAAGGGTGTACCCTAAGTAATGCCATTAATTTCAGGGGGTTATTCTTTGAGATATTTCAGACAAAAAAGTTTCATACAATTTTGCTCGGTTTTGCTTCTTTTTCGAGAAAAAAATTGTTTTATTTATTCATTCACTCACTCACTCACTTATTTATTTATTTATTTATTTATTTATTTATTTATTTATTTATTTATTTATTTATTTATTTATTTATTTATTTATTTATTTATTCACTCACTCACTCACTCACTCACTCACTCACTCACTCACTCACTCACTCACTCACTCACTCACTCACTCACTCACTCACTCACTCACTCACTCACTCACTCACTCACTCACTCACTCATTTATTTATTTATTTATTCATTCATTCACTCACACATTTATTTATTTATTTATTTATTTATTTATTTATTTATTTATTTGTTTGTCTGTCTGTCTATTTATCTATTTATTTATTTATTTAGTTATTTATTTATTTATTTAACTAGCTAGCTAGTGAGTACAAATTAAAATTAAAAAACCAAAATGTAACATTTATATGGAACATTTCATAACGTGTTTTGAAAAACCATTGATTTAATTCTCAATATACTCATTCAATTTAAGACAGCAGTGTATTTTAATAATAAATTATTTAAAAAATTTTAGTTTTGTCCTTTACATGTGCAGAAATTTGGTTCGAACAAATTTAACTTTTCGTTCTAGAAACGAATTTTACATTGTACATTAATTATTATTATTACTATTATTATTATTATTATTATTATTATTATTATTATTATTATTATTATTAAATATTTTACATTTCTGATGTATTCAAATTAACTAGCATCTTAGGTAAACTTCAATCATAGTCTTTTACTATATATATAATATCATTGCAGTAACTTCCGTGGCCTCCCTCATTGTTTTGATATTGAAATTTGTTTTTTTTTTTTTTTCCTTTTTCTTTTTTCACTTTCTTCTCTCGTACCTTTCCCTATTTTACTTCTTTTTGAATATTTTATTTCCTTTCTTTAGTTTGTACTTTTGCTCTTCTGCCTTTTTCTGTCATCTTTGGTTTCCCTGTTTATTTTTTGTTAAAATTTTTCTGTTTTTTTTTTCTTTCTTGCTTCATTTTTTCATTGGCTTTTCCTTTACTTTTTTTTTCTTTGTTTCTTCATTGTTTTTTTTCCTTTATGCCTTTTCTATTTATCTTACCTCTTACTTCACTTCTATTCTTCCATGTCTTTGTATTTTCTATGGGTATACCTTTATCTTCTTTCATTTTCTGTCCCTTCTCTTGCATTGCTTCTTTTCACTCCTTTACTCTTCCTTTACATTTTCGTTCATTTTATTTTACTTCGCTTGTTCATTTTCTCTCTCCATTGGTATATTTTGTCTTCACTCTTCTTTTGTTTCGTAACTTAGCAACTCTGAGGCAGTGTAATTCCCGACTTCCGTTGTATCTCACAGGAACACAAGCTGTAAATGCCCTTGTTTTGAAGCATGTGGCTCGCCCTGGGATTTGGGGAGGGCAGAAGTTTCGAATTTAGTGACAGGATTAGAAGGATTTGTCTTGTGCGTTACTAACTCCCAGGTGTAAACGAGGGATATTTCATTGAATTTACGTTAGTCTCTCTCTGTGGGCAATTTCGGTTTAGCAGGATAATCCATATCGTGCAATTTAGCAAACTCGCTCGAGCTATGGATCCACAAACTCGTCTAGGGAAATGTTAAATTAAAGAAAAAAGAAACCTCCTGAGAAATGTATAAAAAATTTGTGAGAGAAGTAATATTTCGCTTGTGAAATTCAGTCGCGAAGGGATCCCATTGGGATTTTATTTTTATTCTTATAATTAAACGCAGAATAAATATGGAAAATGCCTGTTATTATTCGGAAGCTTTTGTCATCTAGTCTGCTGTCAAAAAATCTGAAAGTTAGAATTTATAAAACAGTTATATCGGTTGTTCTATATGGTTGTGAAACTTGGACTCTCACTTTGAGAGAGGAACAGAGATTAAGGGTGTTTGAGAAAAAGGTTCTTAGGAAAATATTTGGGGCTAAGAGGGATGAAGTTACAGGAGAATGGAGAAAGTTATACAACACAGAACTGCACGCATTGTATTCTTCACCTGACATAATTAGGAACATTAAATCCAGACGTTTGAGATGGGCAGGGCATGTAGTACGTATTGGCGAATCCACAAATGCATATAAAGTGTTAGTTGGGAGACCGGAGGGGAAAAGACCTTTGGGGAGGCCGAGACGCAGGTGAGAGGATAATATTAAAATAGATTTGAGGGAGGTGGGATATGATGATAGAGACTGGATTAATTTTGCACAGGATAGGGACAGATGGCGGGCTTGTGTGAGGGCGGCATCGTTTCTGGATTTTCTCCTAACATATTCACGTCATCCGCATAGACAAGCAGCTGAAGTAACCCGTTCAATTCCAAACCCAGTCTGTTATCCTGAACTTTCCTAATGACATATTCTAGAGTAAAGTTAAAAAGTAAAGGTCATAGTGCATCTCCTTGCTTTAGCCCGCAGTGAATTGGAAAAGCATCAGATAGAAACTGACCTATACGGACTCTGCTGTAAGTTTGACTGAGACACATTTTAATTAATCGAACTAGTTTCTTGGGAATACCAAATTCAATAAGAATATTATATGAAACTTCTCTCTTAACCTAGTCATATGCCTTTTTGAAATCTATGAATAACTGATGTACTGTACCCTTATACTCCCATTTTTTCTCCAATATCTGTCGAATATAAAAAATCTGATCTATAGTCGATCAATTACGCCTAAAACCGCACTGATGATCCCTACGTACGGAGGAAATACTTGCAATAAAAATTTCATCCAAATTGATTAATATTTTTCATAAATAGTTGGTGTTGAATCAAGAAAAATAAACTTACGGAAGAATGGATTTGAAATTAAAATGAATGTTTTTTACACATACCTATTAAATTTCTCCTCCGCTATATTCATCTAATAATATTTCAGGGAGCCAACTTTAGAAACAAAAAGTTACTATATTTGTAATAAGAAATTCTTTGATTAAAAATAATTTTGACAGCTCTTTAAATGTTATTAATTTAAAAAATAGACATATTTGTAATCAGAATTGAACTAAATCCATTTGGGGTATGGAAATACACTTTCTAAAGAAGTGAAATGGCAATTAAAAGTTTTTGGGAATTTTTCATGATTTTCAGTGGAGTCTTCCCCTTAATCCAAATATAACTTGGAATTTAATCCTGATTGCCGAAGAGTAAGGCCAAAGGTCTGATAGTTGAGTGAGCTATGCTTCGAGTTCAGACGGGACAGATGGGCTTCAGAGTGCTTTGAAATAATATAAACGCAAGAGCCGAACGACTTTTCCACTTGATCACATCTTGTAATGTCGATGCCGCGAATTCAAGAGTTCTTATCAAAAGAAAGCTGCATTCCGCTGCTGGTCTTACGCTGATGAGGACTGCATTCATTTTAATAGGAGTAATATTCCATTTGATCTTCAGCGACGTCCTATTCGTTACTTCAACCCTTTCTACTGTATACTTATCCTTTGTAGAGCAAATAGCGTTTTAAGACTGAGTATCCTGACTCTTTCAAGCATGACTTGAAAAGTAGGAAACCGATCTGACAGAACGGAATTGAAAGGTCAGATTGCTTGAGTACGGAGATGAAAGATGTAGTAAAGCCAGTGAACCAAAACTGTTTGTAGTGCGAATGCTAAGGCTGGGTCTCGATCATATTACAGCTACCGTCACATAAGGAGGCTTGTGCGCATGGTCAGTACCTGAACCAGACCAAGGCAGTAATGCAATACTACTTCTAGTTTTGTTTCGGCACGTTGATTGCCTCTCTCACTTTTTTTTCAATTTCTTACAAGTTATTTTTGTTTTTAATTTTACCGGCTTTTGTTTTTCATTAACATTTTCTGTTCTTCCGATTTTTTATGCTGGGTTGCAAGAAAACAGACTTTTTTTGCTTTCCTGAAAAGTTATATTTGTTGCGATTTCCATCCATTTCACTCTGAGCTACAGAGTTTACGATTACAAAATTGTCAGATTATATTCTTTATGCTCGACCATGCCGAAATGTAGTAATTATACACCTGGTAGCAGACCTTTAATGCATGCCATTAAAGTACACCTACTCATTAAAGGTCAGGTCTTTCAGCCAATGACGACTCAGGTTACAACTGTTCAGCCAATGACAGGTCAGCTTTCTACCGTTAAAAAACCATAAGTATCGATAATTCTCGGATATGCAATCGAAAGAGAATTAGCGAAAAGTCACGGAGGCTGGAAATCCAATACTGTCGCAGAAGGTTATGTTCTGTTACTATAATAATTAGCGTTAATTGTAAATAATATTCAAATAAATTCAATTTGTCATCTCGTTTTTCAATGTCTAATTTAAATTTAATGTTATCTCTGTAGGTTCTTATGGCCTAGCAAGGTCAATGTCAACATCTGTTCCTCGGAAAAAATCAATACTTTCGCGTCTGCGCACATCTCACAACATACGGGACATTGGCCAAGGTCAGATACAAAGAAAATTAATAATATGAAGTTATAAATATGGTCGAGCATACAAAGTCGTATGAAACTCGCCTATAATTGTAATTAAGAAGCTCGTATGAAAATTATGAAACTCGCTTGCGCTCGTTTCATAAATATCCATACTCGCTTCTTAATTACCTTCATTATAGGCTCGTTGCATAATGTACTATTATGCCCGACCATGCCGAAATGTAGTAATTATACACCTGGTAGCAGTCCTTTAATGCACCTCATTAAAGTACACCTATTCATTATAATTCAGTTGTTCAGCCAATGAGAAATCACCATTGTACCATTATTAAACCGCAAGTATCGATTATTCTCGGATATGCAATCGAAAGGCAATTAGCGAAAAGTCACGGAGGCTGGAAATCCAATACTGTCGCAGAAGATTATGTTCTGTTACTATAATAATTAGCGTTAATTGTAAATAATATTTAAATAAATTCAATTTGTCATCTCGTTTTTCAATTCTAAATCAATTTCCAGGTTATATCAAAACTAATGTTCATGTTTTTTTAATTGGGTTATTTTACGACGCTGTATCAACATCTAGGTTATTTAGCGTCTGAATGATATGAAGGTGATAATGCCGGTGAAATGAGTCCGGGGTCCAGCACCGAAAGTTACCCAGCATTTGCTCGTATTGGGTTGAGGGAAAACCCCGGAAAAAACCTCAACCAGGTAACTTGCCCCGACCGGGAATCGAACCCGGACCACCTGGTTTCGCGGCCAGACGCGCTGACCATTACTCCACAGGTGTGGACAATGTTCATGTTATTCTCTAGATTATATCAAGGTCAATGACATTCGTTCCTCGGAAAAAATGAATACTTTCGCGTCTGCGCACATCTCACAATTTAGAAGGTCCGTTCCGCTCCTCACTTAGATAACCATAACATGAATACTTATGATTAATTTGAAGTTATAAATATGGTCGAGCATAAAAAGTCATATGAAACTTGCCTATAATGGTAATTAAGACGCTCGTATGAAAATTATGAAACGAGCTTGCGCTCGTTTCATAAACGAAAACATACTCGCGTCTTAATTACTACCATTATAGGCTCGTTGCATAATGTACTATTCCACTTTTATAAAGCATAATGAATTGCTTTCTGAAATTTATCTTCAGTATTTTGCACAATAATCAGTTCGTTTGCATAGGGTCTAAGCTAAAATGTTATTTATTATTTACCTTACAATTCTAATTCCAGATGATACTTCATCTTCCCATTTGTGTAGAATTTCGTCCACCTGTAAACTTCAAACAGAGTACGCTATAATACACGCCCTTATCGTTATTAACATGTTAAGTTAAAATAAAACTTTATTACGCATCAAAGCGATAAAAAATACGTACAGTTCAAATTCCGTTAATTAAAAATCCTACTACTTATGAAAGAGAATTACGTAAAGATCAAGTAGAAGAATTCAGAATTAATTTATATGTAATTAAATGTTTTTTTACCAGAACCTGTGGTCAGCCTCGGTAGCGTAGTAGTTATAGTGCTTTCCTTCTGTGCTCGAGGTTGCGGGTTCGATCCCGGCCCAGGTAGATGACATTTAAGTGTTCTTAAATACGACAGGCTCATGTCAGTAGATTTACTGGCATGTAAAATAACTCCTGCAGGACAAAATTCCGGCACACTAGCGACGCTGATATAACCTCTGCAGTTGCGAGCGTCGTTAAATAACCCATAATTTAAATTTTTACCAGAACCTGTGCATCGTTACGTACAAACCAGAATAACATATACAATAAGTGGGTCCATATAAACCGGGTTATACTGTTTTTGGTCTACAGATCTTGCTGATAACTGAAAGATCACGAACAGGCGTTCTAAGCACGTGTTCTCTAACAAACGGTTAAAAAGGCTACCGAAATACAGTTTACACTCATGTTAGGAGCTCTTTTTGTGTCTCACAGCTCGTATTGACAGCTGATTTGTCGTATTTAGCTTTAATTTGCAGTTCCTTTTCGTTGAAGCTGTTTAGTGTTGTTTCAAGCTAATTATTTTGGAAGGTTATTCTGTACGAATTTTTATATATGTATGTATGTATGTATTTATTAACACTACAATTGGGTATACACCCGGTGGCAGTGATATATAATATACAATAATTACAATTACAATAATACAGTAAGTACAGCAATAATAAAAAAAATAAAATAAAATAAACGTAAATTTATTTCTAACTGTAAATAAGTAGATGCAATAAACCTAGGACTATAAATAAAAACTATTCTATAATAACGCTAACAATAAGCAAAAGTAAATCTAACTTATAAGTATTTCTATTTCACCCAACTATTACCAATTTAAGTAATTACATATCACCTTAATTAATTACATACCAACTTAATTAATTACATATCACCTTAATTTATTTACATATCAACTAAATTACATATCATCTTAATTAATTACGTATCAACTTAATTAATTATATATCAACTCAATTAATTACATGACACAACTTAAATAATTACACTGCACCTCCAATTATATTTTCAGTCTAATCTTCTCAGCCTTTCCTTAAATGTATTGATTTTAAGAGGACCACCCTGAAAGATTGCCACAGGTAAGCTGTTCCAGTCTACTGTTGTGCGATTAACAAAGGAAAATTTTGCCACGTCCGTTCTTTGACTTAAAAAATCTATAACTCTCGGACGGATTGAAACTGTCGTAGCAAACCTGGTGTCTACCATTTTCCTTCATGACAGAAAAAAGGAATGCGTTGCTAGGCGATATGTGCCACTTTTTTCCCGAGTTGCGATTGTTTGTGTACTCAAGTTGAGCTTTTAGTAGGTAGTCCAACGCGCTTGCCACGGGCTACCATTCATGTTCTGACTAGCAAACAAAAAATAAACAAATTACGTCGGTACATCTATTTGTCTGTTGTCGGGAATTGTCGCTGTACAGTCTGGCCAGAATCACAGTAGCCCGGCTCGCAGAATTGGCCGTCAATTAAGTTTTTGAAGCAGCCAGTTAATTATGTGTACTGGAAAGTTTGTAGTTGTGCCTCTTCCCTCTAATATGATTCCAGCCTCATTCAGAAATAGCTCGTCAGGCATGAACTACGAGTGGGCCCAGGGTCAAATCGTGGGGGGTCCGTAATAGAGTAATTAATGGAACCCCATATCAGCTGTAGGCTCCAGATTTGGTTACCTCATTCCGAGCGGAAAGCTCATGCCGAACAAAAGAGTAATTACGGATTCGGTATTAATTTGATTTTCTTATTCTTCAGAAAATTGTATCATCATCATCATCATCATCGTCATCATCAATTCCACAGTTAATCCTAAACTACCAAAACTGATTGTGCATCAGAGATCTTTAAGAGTGGCAATCATTTCTACAAATAATAGCTTGAATATGTTGTAACCATGCGATTACGATATTGAGTTCAATACGGTCCATAACTTATTCTTTCTCTACAGTCGATTCACTTATTAATACTTGATATGGGCTATTCCATATGAAATCGATCAGTAAAAACCTCGCATTTTTTATACTCTAATTTTTTTCTCTATTTGTAGGAGGTGCTGAGGAGAGAGCATTTGCAAAAAAAATACTACCGAAAGTGAAACGGTTTTCGTATTGTTGGGCTACAAATTCAGCGTATTTTAGAAAAATAAGCCTCTTTCAGCGCTCAGAACTCTGGAACCATTTACTGTAGAACATTGAACGAGAGCTCATTTTGAAGCTGACATTTGGTAGGTTATGTTAAGGAGTAATCCTTATTTTTATTGTGTACAGAGAGACAGACAATCTGATTTTTACTTACTTTTAGGCTTTTTGCTCATTTGTAAAAATGTAATATATATATATATATATTGAGAAAAAACCTTGCATTATTAAGAGGGATTCGGCATTGTTTGCTTAGTGGTACGGCAATAAGTTTCGAGGGTATTAAATAAATTATTTTCACTCGCCTGGACTTGAACGGCGCAGTACCGCACGCACTGGCCCAGAGCAGAAGATAAGGGAGCGTTGAGCGTTATTTTACTCCTGTGTTTATGAAAACTTGTGATAAAGCTAGCCCAGCTATGCGCTACTAGACGAAACATGACGTGTTTGTCTCCTGGCCTTGCTTGTCTCGGCTAGCTCCCGTCTCACAGTCAGCTGGTTAGTTCACGCGCGTACTATTTATTTTCTTTATTTCATATTTTCAATACTTTCTTACCAACGTACCATCAGTAAAAAATATGTGTTTATTTGTACTTTCAATGCGGAATCTAACTGCGGTATATATTTTTAAAACATTTTTTTCCTAGGCAAAGGCGTCTTAATGAGGAAAAATCTAAATTTCTCCATTTACATAAAAAGTAAAAAAATCTGTTTATATGTCAATATAAACTTTAATTTCTCAGCATCAAAATAAACCATGATTTTGATCATTGGGTGAAAGGGTTTCGGAGCTACAACAGTTAAAAAGTTGCTAATTTTATGAAAATACGATAAATTTAAATATTTTTAATTTAAACACTATGAAGGTCTGATGTCTCAAACTTTGCACGAAGCATTGTATCAGAGTTCTCTACGTATAAAAAGAGCTTCATTGTATTTAGAAATTGTAAGGTCAATTTTCTCTATATTTCGGTCGATTTGAGATGGAATAGCTCATATATTGCATTATTCAGATCAAATTTTAGATATGCATCTACAATTCCAGAAAATGATTGTGAAAGTTAAAAGCACGAAACATAAAACCATATCCCTATCTACGAGCAGATTTCTGCGCAGCATTTGTAACATTAACTCCACAGAAATGCCACTGGGGAATACAGACAATAAACAGTTTTTTTACAATCAGAATATTATGAAATATAAAGATCAATAAAAAGGTTAAATTATGAACAAAATGATTATGACATTTATTTTTAAATGGTATATATTAATATGAATTAACACAATGTAATTTATTAAAGTTACACTCATTGTCATATTATGAATAAACATAATACAATATTGATCAAAGACTTGAAGAAAATAACTGCAGTATTGAGATGTAGGTACACCATTAAATTAATGAAAGTTGTGACAATAACATGAATAAAACAACCAGTTCTGAAGAATGCCGATAGCAGGCTGAAACATGTTAACAAGGTAATGTAAAATTTAACACAAGAAAGACACATAATACGTTTTCCGAAATTATAAATTATTTGCAAGTCTTCTATATTGTGAATTTTTCATCCTTTCATATTTTTGTTGTTTAGTGTACTGTCCAAAGATGGGTCTAAACATCACAAATGATATCAACAAGGCACCACTTATGAGGAAACTAGGCTAGGATACAATGGGATAGGGTGGCCAGTTCCTTTCCCTCCTCGTCGATTGTATCTATACATCGCCGACTAGCTATATATTTCACTAATCAGACTTCAGATGCATACAAACAAATTGTTCTTCCTCTGACACATATCGTCAAGTGAGATGTACTGCCTGGTAGTACAAGTAGATGTACTTATCAGTCAGAACCTCAATCAAAGGCATTTCATATTGCACTGTGTTTGTTATTCTATTGTATTAATATAAAAATGGTATCCCCGTAACTTGGGGGGCATGGAGGTAGAGCCCCATACTTTCCATGACCTCGGCACTAGAATGAGGTGGTGTTTTCATTTTTTTTTTTCATTTCATTTATTATATTCCATAGATCTTACATGTGCAATGAAGCTTTAAGATGTGGAACAAGTCAAAATTTTACAAGATTACAATTACAATTTTTACAGATTTTTATAATTTTTACAATACTTTATACAGTCTTACAATTTTGTAATTTTCTACAATTTTTTACATTTTTTACAATATTTTGGCGAGCTGTAGTGAGATGATTTACTTTATTTATTTATTTATTTAACCTGGTAGAGATAAGGCCATCAGGCCTTCTCTTCCCCTCTACCAGGGAATTACAACTACAATATTAAGAATACAATTACAATTATAATTACAATTAATATTAAATTTACAAATAACATAAAAATCAAAGTACTAAAAGATTAACTGACTAATAAAATATATATTATTTATATATTTTATATATTATTTTAATGTACCCAAGTACATATGATATTTCCATGCAGATATAAAATATATATTATTATTTTAATGTACCGAAATACATATGATATTTCCATGCAGATATTCTGCGTCATCATACTCTTTCATCGTATGACTAATATAAGCTAGACAGTTTATTGCAAAAGTTAAAAAGACAGACAATTTTTTATTAACTAAGTAAAAATTAAACCTACTCTACGCAGTAAGCAAATGCTTAATAAGTTTGCTTTTAAACGCTACTAAATTCCGACAGTCTCTGATGTCACTGGGTAGGGTATTCCACAAGCGCGAGAGCGAGATTGTGTATGATGATGAATACGATGTTGTCTTATGTGTTGGTATGGCTAGTATGCGACTATTTTGCGTGCGTGTGAAGAGATTATGATATGATGAGGCAAGGTAGGTAGGTGTAGAGGTGTGAAGGACTTGGAAAAGGAGAACAAGAGAATGATGTGAGGCCCGAGGATTCGCCAAAAGATTACCCGGCATTTGCCTTATGGTTGGGGAAAACCTCGGTAAAAACCCAACCAGGTAATCAGACCAAAGGGGGTGAAATGGAGTGAGACTGAGGGCTCGCCATAGACATCCGGCTTCGGTCCCACGGCTGGGGAAGACCTCGGCACCACGCTCTGACCGCCTTTTACCCCCGGTAAAGCCCTGGTACTCAATTTTATAGGAGACTGAGTGAACCTCGGGGCTGTTCTGAAAGTCTGGCAACGAGAAAAATCCCGTCACCACTCGGGATCGAACCCTGGACCTTCTAGTCCAGGGACGTCGAACAGCGCTCTCAAGCTGTGAAACGATTAGGTACTACTTACTACTACCTGAGCTGGAGCGGTGAGGTCAGTCTACCCTTACTGTAGCAGTGTTCTGTACGCAGTGTGCTTATCAACTCTGGCGGCTGGTATGGATATGGAGCGATGTTTGAATAGTGAATGGATAGATAAACATTTCTTTATCTTAAAGGGCGGAAAGGCGCATTGCTTAATATGTAGAAAGAAACTTTGATACATAAGCCATAATAATATTAAAAGGCATTTTAATTCAATGCATGCTGAAGCTTATGGAGCAGAAAAATTATCCGGTTCCGCTCGTGAAAAGCCAAGAGAGATATGTCTGGAATGTTTTTTAAATCTCTAAGTTTGTCCCGTAATATTGTTGCTGAGCGTATGTCAGAAATGGGAGATAACTTGGAGGGACAACTGATAGCAAGAATGAAAACTTTTACTTGTTATGCACTAGCTCTAGATGGAAGTACCGACTGCAAATATACGGCGCAGCTAGCTATATTCATAAGGGATGTCGATTCAGATTTCAATGTTCATGAAGATCTTGTAGATGTCATTTTACTAAAGGATCGAACTCGAGGAGAAGATATTTTTGAATAAGTAACAAAAACTATGAATAAATTTGAAATCATAGTAAGATTAAGTAATTTTATACATCAAAACAGTTTACGTTTTTGAACTTGCACTGCTACAATACATAGGCCTACACATAAAGGTGATATTTTGAATATGAATTAGCAACATTATTATGATGATTTATTTCTGCCACTAACGAAAAACATTCATGAATGATCCAGTAGACAAAACGATATTATCATCATCATCATCATCATCCTCATGTAGACCTACATCCTTCGTTCATCAAAGTTTTCAAGTGCAAATCTAAAATGAGCTCCTAAAAATTAGTAAGATGTACAGACGTGGACAAATTATTAGCAAAATTTAAGATTTTTATTATATATTTTTACAAAATATGATTCTTCAATTTAGACTACAGTTGATATTTTTGTGTATTTCCAAATTATTAGCAAAATTGAAGATTTGTATTGTATATTTTTCAAAATTTAACTCCTCAATTTGGACTACATTTGATATTTGAGCATATTTACAAATTATTAGCAAAACTGAAGGTTTTTATTTTATATTTTTACAAAATTCGACTCTTCAATTTGTACTGCAGTTGACATTTTGGATATTTCGAAATTATTAGCAAAACTGAAGATTTTTGTTTTATATTTTTACAAAATTTGACTCTTCAATGCAGTTGACAATTTTGCTAATTTACAAATTATTAGCAAAATTGAAGACTTTTATTGTATATTTTTTTACAAAACTTGACTCTTCAATTTAAACTACAGTTGACATTTTTGCATATTTCTGTCTACTGTAATGATAGAAATATCCAAAATTGTCAAATGTGGTCTAAATTGAAAAGTCAAATTTCGTAAACAGAATTATCATAAAAATCGTCCATTTTGTTAATAATTTGTCCACGTCTGTATAAAATTTGTCTAAGTACCAGCCGCCGCAGTTTCGCTTTTGTTTACGATCATTCGCCCGGTCTGCCTGCTACCTGTGTTGAACCGTTGCACGGCAAGGGAGAAGTGAAGGCTCTTCAGTTCATAGCTCGAGAGCGCCGTTCGACATCCCGGTCCAGTCCTTAGCCAGCTGCTCTACCAACTGAGCTAGCCGGCCTAAAATATGATAAAATTAATTAAACATCAATTATTTCCTTACCAATACAAATGTTTCTAGTTTATTATATCTACTTCTTTGCCTGTAAGCTCTATAAAATTTTAAGTTCCCCCCCCCCCTCCAAGCTTCGAAGCTGGCGACGTCCCTTACGGATAGTGACAATCTTAATTTTCTGAATGCCACAATATTCGTAAGCCACAAAAAAGTTTGGTGGACACTGGGATCTAGTAATTGAGATTTATGTTGTTTTCCCCAATGAACAGAGATCTTATCTCGTTGGGCACACCGCAATCAGGCTCAGAATTACACGGGCTACATAAAAGCATTATTACAGATGCACAATGGTGATAAATCGCAAGCACAGTCTGTTAATCTTTTCTTCCAGCCCATTGAACCCGTGCTATGCAGCCCCTGTATAATTCTTTCCACGTGTAATTTGTAAAGTCTGGGGCGCTATTAACTAACTCCCTTGAGGACAACTCTGTTGTTCCTGTATGTAATTAAGTTCTCACTTTTAGAGGACATTTCTGATAGGTTTACCTTTACGACAAAGTATTTGTTTAACTTCGTCTTAAAGTGGTCTTTTTTTTTTTAGATTTTAGATTTATTTATTTAACCTGGTAGAGATAAGGCCGTCAGGCCTTCTGTGCCCCTCTACCAGGGGATTACAACTATAACATGAACAATAAGATTACAATTAATATTAAATTTACAATTACAATTACAATAAAAATTAAAGTACGACAAGATTACCTGATTAATGAAAGCTAGACATTTTATCATAGAAGTTAAGAACAAAGAATATTTTTGTATTTACTAAATTACAAATTAAACCTACAATAACAAAATTCTATAGTGATGAAATTACCGGATATTGAGATATTTTGTGGTAGATTAAAAGAACTATTTACAAGAAACCATGTCTGAACGAGTCTCAATTACTGACCAAGTGCCTAGTAAGTTTGCGTTTGAATTGAATTTTATTTCGACAGTCCCTGATGCTAGCAGGTAACGAATTCCAGAGTATTGGCAGGGCTATTGTGAAAGAGGATGAGTATGAGGAGGTGCGATGGGATGGTATTGTTAGTATTGTTTCATGGCGAGAGCGTGTGTTCAGATTGTGGTGGGAAGAAAGGTAAGTGAAGCGAGACGACAGATACGAAGGAATAGAAGAGTTCAAGATTTCGAAGAGAAGGAGAAGTGAATGTAAATTTCTTTTCTTATCTAGTTTAAGCCAACCTATTGCTTCCAGGGATGGGGTAATATGATCATATTTACGAACATTGCTTACAAAACGTACACACAAATTATGAGCACGTTGAAGTTTCATTTTGTTGTCGCTGGAAAGGTCAGTCAGTAAAATGTCAGCATAGGCAAAATAGGGAAATACAAGGGTCTGCACAAGGGACTTTTTTAAGCAAGAGGGAAGATGACCATTTATCCTTTTTAGCACATGAATAATAGAATATACTTTTCTGCAGGTTTCTGTGATTTGCATGTCCCAGTTGAGATTATTATCCATGTGAATGCCAAGATTTTTTACCGAAGAACTGAAAGGGATATGCACTGTACTTACTTTAACGGGGGAAATGTCGAGGTGCTTTACAGCGTCGGTTTGCCGTTTGTGTCCTAATATGATTGCTTGTGTCTTTCCAGGATTGATATTAAGATGGAATTTCTTTGTCCATGTCACAATCGAGTCAATGTCTTCGTTCAATTTATCTATAGCGTCATTTATTCGATCTAAGCGGGAAGAGAATTAGCATTGAAGGTCGTCAGCATACAAGTGATAGTTACAATGCCTTACATGAGATGTAATATCATTGGCATATATTGTGAACAACAATGGTCCGAATACCGAACCCTGTGGTATACCTGATGTTATGTTATGTTATGTTATGTTATGTTATGTTATGTTATGTTATGTTATGTTATGTTATGTTATGGTCTTCTCGATGTTTAAATGGTTGCCATGGTTATTATTAGGGAGCGGATGTTGATGAAAAGTCATCTTCTTATTTTTCACATTAGGACGATGCCTATTAATATAGAAATCCTTTCTATGTCAATATCAACGTAAAACGTTAATTTCTTATATTGCATTTGGGTTTGCAGTAAAGACCTGCCCTCGGACAGAAAACTATGAATGATTGAAAAAGTCAGATATATTAGTTTGGAGTTACTTGCTTTTCATTTGTAATACTCAGTAGCGGCTGGTGGTCAAAATAATGAGTGTGCTACATTCTCTATATCGGCCTACTGTATACACTTATATGCATTTATCTTAATTTGAGACTCGCCTAGTGACGAAATATGGAGTTCCTTCCTACTGCAGAACTTGTCAATTACCTGGTGTTAAACGTTAAATCCGTCCATCCTGGACAATATACTCTTTTCTATTGACAGTATTGCAAGAGCAGTGAGGCAATCCTGGGACATAGTGTTCCTTAAAAACGTTTTTATGCGTTTCAAGAAAGAAAAACATCTTTCTGGCTCAGCAGTGGTCTTTGGTGTTGTAACCAAAATATTTAACAACTTCGTTACGGAATGGATCGTGTTAATTGTTGGAGACTATGTTTTGTAACAATTGAACAGCCTTCTATATTTCGGAAGTCGGATCTTCCGTATAGAACTCCAAGTTGTGTCTTTAACATTCTTTTGTTCAGTACAGTATAGCGGTTTGACAGCAACTTCAAGTTCGCGTTCAGGAAAATTATGCAAAAAATTGTCAAAAAATTCGCTGTTTAACAATTTTGTTGCGTCTAGGTAGCTTAAAGACTGGAAACGATGAGTAGTCTCCTGAATTATACGGTTACATACCTCCTTGGCATCAATTTTCTGGGATTCAATTTTCCGTCGCTTGCTGATTGATTCAGGAGGAACCTCAAAAAACTGGTAGATGGCAGCAGCAGTCGAACATTTGAATTACGAAATACATTGTACATAGTTCCGAGTTCCTCCACAAACAAGTATTTTTTCCTTACGCTTTATTTTTGCAATCTCCAAGCTGTGTTGTGCTGAAGCTGACTACAGCACTTCCCAGCGTAAAAATAGCCAATCAGAGCAGTTATTTCAGCTTCGCACATGCGCATTAACTGTCTACATTCTCATGTAACTTTTGAGTAGCACAACGAACCCCCTGAGGCACCAAAGAGCGAAGAGCGAAGACTAAACACTTTATAACGCGTCATGAACATAACCACGGGAAATTGTCAAATGACAGATCAGATACTATGGTGGTATTGCAAATACATTATTTGAGCAAAAATTATCATTGTGCTGTAGCACTGTAGCATATAAGGACGGGCCGCCCCTGGTAATACTGACCTTCATTGAATCGTTCTCTTCACTTCGTCATAGGTATGCCTGGCTAACAGCTTCTTACCTGGAAGAGAGAAAACATTTGTTGTGACAACTGTCAGTTTCATACTAAAATATCAGATTGTACAAAATATGAGTATAATGTTGTAAGAATATTCGACTGTCTAGTAAACAGACATTACCAAACACGACAGGGTTGAATTTATGTGATAATATAGTGGTCGAAATATGCACTATTTAAGTAAGATGGCTTTGGTAGGCAGCGGGCATCGATCCAAGGCACATTCCTGAATTTCACCGCGTCATTAGTGTGTTAGAGCGTTTAATAATGAAAGAATAGAAGGGTACAACAGTTCTTTGGTTTATGTGCCCAACACGTGGAAATAACGCTAGCATTCTCCCCCCAGCGCTTGAACCCCTCTTGGAACCCCCCTCTCTCTCTCCTACCCGCCCCGCGTATAACCTCTCGAATTATCACCATGGAGATACGTTTGAACTCACAGAGCCAAGTTATCACATGTGGCGAAGCATTAACAACCGTACGGGTTTTTAAATTTGTTAAAATATTCGCTTGTACGCTGACGTAATTAAATATTCGCGGTGAAAACCACAAGTTAATTAATATCGTTTGCATTGAAATATATTGGAATTTAGGAATGATATGTTGAATATAATAACATGATTTCCGATTACTGTTAAATATTAATTTAATTGCGTTACACTACCTAAAGAAAATTAACCTTAATAGATAGACTACATCTTATTATGAGGACCAACACATTTAGAAAATCATATATTAGTGAATGAATTAAAGTATAAATGAACAAAAGAAACCAATTTCACAAAAGATCCCATTGCACGTTTGCAGCAGTTGGGTCCTTTATATTGCGAATAACATCGCTCATTATAGTTTATTTTCAGTAAAATAATAATTAAATATTACACTTCTTTGAATTGAAACTGTCTATTATTTCACTTTTCTTGTATAGATATTTTTTCTTATCTTTAAATTTTAATCATAAGCGTGAGCATTTTATGTTTTCGGTGCATACTAGCCTATATATTCAAAAACTCAATTATCTTTAGCAATATTAAGACATACGTATGGTTGTGAAACTTGGACTCTCACTCTGAGAGAGGAACATAGGTTCAGGGTGTTTGAGAATAAGGTGCTTAGGAAAATATTTGGGGCTAAGCGGGATGAAGTTACAGGAGAATGGAGAAAGTTACACAACACAGAACTGCACGCATTGTATTCTTCACCTGACATAATTAGGAACATTAAATCCAGACGTTTGAGATGGGCAGGGCATGTAGTACGTATGGGCGAATCCAGAAATGCATATAGAGTGTTAGTTGGGAGACCGGAGGGAAAAAGACCTTTAGGGAGGCCGAGACGTAGATGGGAGGATAATATTAAAATGGATTTGAGGAAGGTGGGGTATGATGATAGAGACTGGATTAATCTTGCACAGGATAGGGACCGCTGGCGGGCTTATGTGAGGGCGGCAATGAACCTTCGGGTTCCTTAAAAGCCATTTGTAAGTAAGTAAGTAAATATTAAGACATACATTTTTAAAATATTATCTACGTTCTAAGCATTCGAAGCCATAGTTAACGCATTGTTATTATCGTTATCATTATTATCATAATCATTATTGTCATTATCATTATCATTATTATCGTCATTATTATTATCATCATTATTATTATGAATATTATTATAATCATTATCACCATAATCATTATTATGTTATCTTTATAATTATTATCTTCATTATTATTATTATCATTACCGTTATTCTTATTATCATTATTATTATTATCATTAGCCTGTTATCATCATTATAATTATCATTATTACCTTTATCATTATTATTATTATTATGATCATTATTGTTATTATTATCATTGTCATCATTAATATTATTATTCTTATAATCATTATCGGGTTTGGAAGTAAATCCCGAAAAGACAAAGTATATGATTATGTCTCGTGACCAGAATATTGTACGAAATGGAAATATAAAAATTGGAGATTTATCCTTCGAAGAGGTGGAAAAATTCAAATATCTTGGAGCAACAGTAACAAATATAAATGACACTCGGGAGGAAATTAAACGCAGAATAAATATGGGAAATGCGTGTTATTATTCGGTTGAGAAGCTCTTATCATCCAGTCTGCTGTCCAAAAATCTGAAAGTTAGAATTTATAAAACAGTTATATTACCGGTTCTTCTGTATGGTTGTGAAACTTGGACTCTCACTCTGAGAGAGGAACATAGGTTAAGGGTGTTTGAGAATAAGGTGTTTAGGAAAATATTTAGGGCTAAGAGGGATGACGTTACAGGAGAATGGAGAAAGTTACACAACACAGAACTGCACGCATTGTATTCTTCACCTGACATAATTAGGAACATAAAATCCAGACGTTTGAGATGCGCAGGGCATGTAGCACGTATGGGCGAATTCAGAAATGCATATAGAGTGTTAGTTGTGAGGCCGGAGGGGAAAAAGACCTTTAGGGAGGTGGGATATGATGATAGAGAATGGATTAATCTTGCTCAGGATAGGGACCAATGGCGGGCTTATGTGAGGGCGGCAATGAACCTCCGGGTTCCTTAAAAGCCAGTAAGTAAGTGAGTAAGTAAGTGAGTATTATTAAAGTATGGGCTGGAATTCCGTAAGATAAGTTAACTAGGTCTCGGTGAAGTCTGAAGCAAGAAGGTCTTCGGTTCGTCGCCTCGTTAAGACTGTTGAGTCAACAGGACGTGGGGGAGCGAGTGCGGAAAGGCAGTGTGCGTCTTCCCCAGCACTAATAAACTATTTTCCAGGAAATGACTGGACTATAGCCAAACATTGCTCATATTTGCTATTTTTCCCCGTTGCAACGCAACAGCGCTGTAATTGAAAAGGGTTGGAAGCAGACATGTGTGAACATAACACATGTTTCTCCATGAGCAGATTGCAAGCGCACAGGCTTTCAAAAGGATTAATATATGTGACATATGTACCTTTCTGCTCGCTGTTCATTATAAAAGCCTCTAAGTATTTGGTTGTCACATTTGTTTTAAACATTTGTCGCGTGGATAGTAATTCTGGATTTGACATTTTGTGTCTACGCATACAATTATTTTAAACAGACCGTCACACGTATAACAATATTATTCAAAGCTTTAACTATGATACAATGTGCCAACAAATTCGCACACGTAGAATTTAGCAGCGCAAAGTTAATTACAATATGTGTCAACATGTTCATAAAATGTGCAGTCATATTGATGCATAGATAAAACTTAAATGACAAGATCGAAGCTAAAGTATTATTATTATTATTATTATTATTATTATTATTATTATTATTGACGTGAATATATTAGGAGAAAATCCACAAACGATTAGGGAAAACACGGGAATTTTACTTGAAGCAAGTAAAGAGATAGGTTTCGAAGTAAATCCCGAAAAGGCAAACTATATGATTATGTCTCGTAACGAGAATATTGTACGAAATGGAAATATAGAAATTGTAAATTTATCTTTTGAAGAGGTGGAAAAATTCAAATATCCCGGAGCAACAGTAACAAATATAAATGATACTCGGGAGGAAATTAAACACAGAATAAATATGGGAAATGCCTGTTATTATTCGGTTGAGAAGCTTTTGTCATCTAGTCTGCTGTCAAAATATCTGAAAGTTTATAAAACAGTTATATTACCGATCGCTCTATATGGTTGTGAAACTTGGACTCTCACTTTGGGAGAGGAACAAAGGTTAAAGGTGTTTGAGAATAAGGTGCTTAGGAAAATATTTGGGGCTAAGAGGGATGAAGTTACAGGAGAATGGAGAAAGTGACACAACGTAGAACTGCACGCATTGTATCCTTCACCTGACATAATTAGGAACATTAAATCCAGACGTTTGAGATGGGCAGGTCATGTAGCACGTATGGGCGAATCCAGAAATGCATATAGAGTGTTAGTTGGGAGGCCGAAGGGAAAAAGACCTTTGGGGAGGCCGAGACGTAGATGGGAAGATAATATTAAAATGGATTTGAGGGAGGTGAGATATGATAGAGACTGGATTAATCTTGCTCAGGATAGAGACCAACGGCGGGCTTATGTGAGGGCGGCAATGAACCTCCGTATCCCTTAAAAGTAAGTAAGTTCTCGCACGATCAGTTTTGGTTTATGGCAGTGAAGCATGGACACTAAGAAAATGCAACGAAAGACTGCTAACAACTGCCGAAATGAGATTCATGCGAAAAACTGCTGGATACTCTCTTCTCGACTATTATGGGAACGTAGATATTCTGAAGGAATTAAAAATTGACTCTATTATCCATTATCTGCAGCAATACAGGCTTCAGTGGCAGACACATGTCAAGAGGACGGATCGCTCTAGACGGCCCAGGCAGATTTTGTCGTATGTCCCAAGAGGTCGAAGAAATTTAGGAAGACCTAGGAAATGCTGGAAAGAGAGCGTAACAGATCCACTGGGGTCTAACATTTGAAGGTTGATGATGATAATTATTATTATTATTATTATTATTATTATTATTATTATTATTACCTAATTATTTACATATTCACTTTCCTATGTACTGATTATTTACGCACCCACTTTTCTATATACCAGATTGTTTAAGCACCCACTTTTTTTTTTACATACCAGACTATTTACGCACCCATTTTTCTACATACCTGATTATTTATGCACCTACTGCTCTACATGTCTGATTAATTTACGTACCCATTTTCTACAAATCTGATTTTGTATTCACCTACTTTTCTACATATCTGATTATTTACGTGCTCACTTTTTCACAAACCGGATAATTTACGCACCCGCTCTTCTATATACCAGATTAATTATTTACGCATCGACTTTGCTACATATCTGATTATTTATGAATACACTTTTTTACATACTTGAATATTTACGCACCCACTTTTTTACATATTTGAATATTTACGCATCCACTTTTTTACATACCTGATTATTTACGCACTCACTCTTCTACATAACTGATTATGTACGCACCGACTTTGCTACATATCTGATTATTTACGCGCTTACTTTTTTACATAGCCTACCTGATTATTTACGCAGTCATTCTTCTACATACCTGATTACGCACCAACTTTGCTACATATCTGATTATTTACGCGCTCATTTTTTCATATACCAGATTATTTACGCACCCACTTTTTTACATAGCCTACCTGATTATTTACGCACTCACTCTCCTACATATCTGATTATTTACGCACCCTCTTTTTTACATAGTTGAATATTTACGCACCCACTTTTGTGCATAGCCTACCTGGTTGTTTAAGCACTCACTCTTCTACATATCTGATTATTTACGCACCCACTTTTTTACATACTTGAATATTTACGCACCCACTTTTTTACATAGGCTACCTGATTATTTACGCACTCACTCTTCTACATATCTGATTATTTACGCACCCACTTTTTTACATACTTGAATATTTACGCACCCACTTTTGTACATAGCCTACCTGATTATTTACGCACTCACTCTTCTACATACCTGATTATTTACGCACCGACTTTGCTACATATCTGATTATTTACGCACCGACTTTGCTACATATCTGATTATTTACGCACTCACTCTTCTACACACCTGATTATTTACGCACTGACTTTCCTACATATTTGATTATTTACACCCTCACTTTTTCACATACCTGATTATTTACGCACCCACTTTTTTACATAGCCTACCTGATTATTTACGCACTCACTCTTCTACATACCTGATTATTTACGCACCAACTTTGCTACATATCTGATTATTTACGCACTCACTCTTCTACATATCTGATTATTTACGCACTGACTTTGCTACATATTTTATTATTTACACCCTCACTTTTTCACATACCTGATTATTTACGCACCCACTTTTTTACATAGCCTACCTGATTATTTACGCACTCACTCTTCTACATACCTGATTATTTACGCACCAACTTTGCTACATATCTGATTATTTACGCACTCACTCTTCTACATATCTGATTATTTACGCACTGACTTTCCTACATATTTGATTATTTACACCCTCACTTTTTCACATACCTGATTATTTACGCACTCACTCTTCTACACACCTGATTATTTACGCACTGACTTTCCTACATATTTGATTATTTACACCCTCACTTTTTCACATACCTGATTATTTACGCACCCACTTTTTTACATAGCCTACCTGATTATTTACGCACTCACTCTTCTACATACCTGATTATTTACGCACCAACTTTGCTACATATCTGATTATTTACGCACTCACTCTTCTACATATCTGATTATTTACGCACTGACTTTGCTACATATTTTATTATTTACAAGCTCACTTTTCCACGTACCTGATTATTTACGCACCCACTTTTTTACATAGCCTACCTGATTATTTACGCACTCACTCTTCTACATACCTGATTATTTACGCACCAACTTTGCTACATATCTGATTATTTACGCACTCACTCTTCTACATATCTGATTATTTACGCACTGACTTTCCTACATATTTGATTATTTACACCCTCACTTTTTCACATACCTGATTATTTACGCACTCACTCTTCTACACACCTGATTATTTACGCACTGACTTTCCTACATATTTGATTATTTACACCCTCACTTTTTCACATACCTGATTATTTACGCACCCACTTTTTTACATAGCCTACCTGATTATTTACGCACTCACTCTTCTACATACCTGATTATTTACGCACCAACTTTGCTACATATCTGATTATTTACGCACTCACTCTTCTACATATCTGATTATTTACGCACTGACTTTGCTACATATTTTATTATTTACAAGCTCACTTTTCCACGTACCTGATTATTTACGCACCCACTTTTTTACATAGCCTACCTGATTATTTACGCACTCACTCTTCTACATACCTGATTATTTACGCACCAACTTTGCTACATATCTGATTATTTACGCACTCACTCTTCTACATATCTGATTATTTACGCACTGACTTTCCTACATATTTGATTATTTACACCCTCACTTTTTCACATACCTGATTATTTACGCACTCACTCTTCTACACACCTGATTATTTACGCACTGACTTTCCTACATATTTGATTATTTACACCCTCACTTTTTCACATACCTGATTATTTACGCACCCACTTTTTTACATAGCCTACCTGATTATTTACGCACTCACTCTTCTACATACCTGATTATTTACGCACCAACTTTGCTACATATCTGATTATTTACGCACTCACTCTTCTACATATCTGATTATTTACGCACTGACTTTGCTACATATTTTATTATTTACAAGCTCACTTTTCCACGTACCTGATTATTTACGCACCCACTTTTCTGCATACCAGATTATTTACGTATACCCACTTTTCTACATACTTGATTATTTCTGTGCCCACCTTTGTATAGACCCGGTTATTTAAGCATTAGACTACTTATCTGTTACCTGCCTGACCATTTACGTACACCTGTAGGTGCTCATGTACTGTCCCACTTGTCGCTAGTCACCTACATTAATGAAGGGCATCGATTTCACATTATCGAGCACAGTACATGTCCTTCGCTCTGTTTAGGACCAGCTTGCTCTATCGCTTTAAGTTGGGAAAATGAAATCGTTATTTGACGAGATTTCTTAAACTAAATTATATTTGTGTGTCCTTTTTAAACGTCAGCAATTCGATACGTCGTCGGCGGGATCATGCAGGCAGCATAAAATTACTTGGTGACGCAATCCAATTCGGGGCGTATGATTGAAGAGTTCGCTTCAGGTAGAGATTTAACTTTTCCCAACAGCAAATGCAAAGGGATATGGATGCTGCATGCCTTTTGAGATGAGATCAGGAGGAGAAGGAAAAGGAGAAATGGGGAATTGTGATGGGGGGGGGGAGGCAGAGAAGCCTTAATATGTCATATCCTCTCTCTGATGTAGTCATCAGCACGCACGTCCGCTTTACGGGGTGGTGGGGGTATGACGGGGGGGAGAAATATGGGGAATGGCAGAGACGAATATGATTTGCAATTTTTCTGCACTTTTTTCTAAGTTCAAGCAGCATTTTTATTTAATTATTCGCTCTCTCCACAATCCCTGGCCCCTGGGGACGCCCTCGTAATGCTGATGTAGCGTTGTGTGTGTGTGTGGATTTCTCAGTCATTAGTGGGGCATAGTGCTTGAACAATTGTTCGTACGAGTGAATGGATGTTTGGGAATCAAGTCTGTGCAATTCCCGGCGGACTGATATATGCTCATGTAATGTACTCTCCCTCAATCACGCAAATGTGGCTACCGTCACGCTAAGCAGACTGGAAAACAGTTTAGCAGACCGAAGCTTGAATTCCGCTTCCATCACAACAAAGTAGACGTGAGAAGATGTATATTCTGCAATTTTCCGTGTTTTATTGCACTTTTCTGCTACAGTTCTTTATGCTGTAAGAGGAAAAGCATTAATAATCATTATTAGACTTCGTTGAATTGCCACACGCACCATGCAATCAGGTTGCCGATATACGGTAGTATAGAGGATGTGGGCGACCTCCCGGTCTCGTAGTACAGGGACATCATTTTATTTTTACTTCAATTTTTATTGTACCTGAGTTTTTGAAAGTACTTCACTCCCACCCCTTCTACTAATGAAGTTCAACCGTTCTCCAAACAGATTCAAGACCGCATATACAGTCATAGTAGCTTTACGGTCATAGTGAACAATACGTTCCAAAAATATGCTCGCGTTTTCCAGTGACGAAAGAGCTTTCAATATTCAATCATTTTCGCATAGGTACTGTTGTCCATTTGCCTACGTCACATCCCGGTTTCCCCCACCAGCTTTTATTCGCCAGCAAGTGGCAGAGCTGTCTTAGCTCTTTTCTGAGAACATTAATTTCTGTTAGGAATTGGACGTTTATGTAATATTATAGAATTGTTTAAAATTGCTTAAATAAAAGGGCCTCGTTAAGTAATTAACTGTCATGTGATTTCCTCCCTTTCTACGACTCTACGACATAACCACTTGGACGAACAATGGATAGTATGTCTGAGTAATTTTATCTTTTCGGATCGGGCAGAAGTGAAGATTGAATTTACAATACGTAAAGTACTATTTTATAGAGTAGGTACAGAATTATTTCAACACGAGTTACTAGTACGAAGGATGAAACTGGTAATTGGGATTAGGTACAATAGTCTATAGTGCGATAATATGCACATTAGAACTGAAGCCTGTATCGAAATGAACGGCCACTATTTTCAAAAATGTGTTTAAATATCCATAGTATGATTATTTTTCAATTTAACTTCATTCTCTAAATCGTACGCTAATGTGCTGTAGACAGTATAGCATAATGAATACGCGCACATGGACAGCTCAGTTCGTGAGTAAAAACACTCATTGTTAATACTGTACTGTATTTTGATTAAACAAAAACCTAATGAAAATTATCAAACTCAAAATCGCTATATTTCCTAGTTTACGTAAATGGATGAACTACTTTTCTTTCCTCCTATATCTAGTAAAGTGATTTGTTTGTATATTACGCCAGTATCATCGAACTAAGTCGTGGAAGGGGAGAAGCAAACGGCGTGATCCAAAGGTATAGCCAGGTTCATATTAAAAATGTTAGTAAAAATAAAATGATGTCCCTGTATAAGCAGTTCATGCTAAGAGATGTGACCGGTCCAAATAGATAGAGCAGCTACAGCTAATGTATACCTATGTAAGCACTTGTTTTTGCATTCCTGTGGTTGGAATAGCCAAAGCTTAACATATGTTCAGTACAGACAAGAATTCAATCAAACATGCTACAATGAGAGTGTTGCTGTTCCAAACAATTGCCCCTGGAATACCCTTACCCCCGCAGCCAGTCTTCACCCGATGGGAAACGAGATTGGATACTGTTAATTATTTATTATGCAGAACGTTACGGAAAATTAATGGAGGTAATTGATACCGTTGTCCAAAATAAAATTTCACTAATTTCAGATAAAGTGAAATGTAAACTGAGAAACATTATTGGTAAAAATTCTACCTATTCACAACTTCGTATTATAAATAATGTATTATCAGGTCACGACAAGACGTCTGAAGTTGGTGTACTAAAAGTAGTGACTTTCCGTTCTTCAAATATGCACCTATTACATCGTGTGATGTCGAATGTACATTTTCCCAATATAAAAACTGTTTAAGTGATCATCAGAGGAGGTTCACTTTGCAGTCGCTCAAAATGTACGTAACTCTTCACTACAATGCACATATTCAAGGATGATGTGAGTATATTACATTAAATTTTAAGAGTTAATATATCTCACTACAAAATAATTGTGTATTTACATGTTTAGACATTTCTTACTTCAATGATCATTCAATATATTTCTCGAATGCAGGATACAGGTTTTATTGTAACCGCAGTATACTGCTCAGTGTTTACATCAGAGGCATACTCCATCCTTTGCACGCCCCCTTCTCATACAGTCTATACCGCGTGCGCAGTAAACCTTACGATTCTCGTGGCAATTCCACGAAGTCTAGTCATTATGCAACGAGCTATAATGATAGTAATTAAGACGCGAGTTTCTTAATTTTCATACGAGTGTCTTAATTTCCATTATAGTCAAGTTTCATACGACTTTTTATGCTCGATCATATTTCTAACTTGAAATTTTTCAGAAGTATTCATTTTATTCTTATCTGACTGGGGAGCGGAACTGACCTTGTGCAATAGCTCGTAAATTGTCAGATGTGCGCAGACGCGAAAGTATTGATTTTTTTTTCCGAGAAACAGATGTCCACATTGACCTTGATATAATCCAGAGAGTAAAATAAACATTAATCTTGATATAACATTGAAATTAAATTAGACATTGAAAAACGAGGTGACAAATTGAATTTATTTGAATATTATTTACAATTAACGCTAATTATTATAGGAACAGAACATAACCTTCTGCGACAGTATTGGATTTGCAGCCTCCGTGACGTTTCGCTAGTTGTCTTTCGATTGCATATTCGAGAATAATCGATAGCCTACTTGCGCTTTCATATTGCTACAATGCTATTTTCTGAATGGTGGAACACCTGAACTTTAATGAATAAGTGTACTTTAATGAGGTCCATTAAAGGGCTGCTACCAGGTGTATAATTACTACATTTCGGCATGGTCGAACATAGAAGAATATTCGGAATATGTATAGTAAGACTTTCCTGTGTTAAAATTCAACGTACCTCGTTAACATGTTTCGATCTATTTATGGGTCAACTTCAGGACTGGTCGTTGTTGGTCTTGACGCCACTTGTTCTGTTTCCTGTGAGAGTATGTTCCTGTGGTATAGTGTAGAGTCAAAGAGTGTGTGTGTTTTGAAGTTGAGTTGTGTGTTGAGAATTTCGTTGGGGTGTATTTTTGTGTGTCTGTATATTTCATATTGTTCTAGTGTGTTTAGTTTCTGGCTTTTTGGTTGGATGTGTAGTATTTCCATGCCTATGTTGATGTCTCTGTGGGTGTGGTTAGCATTTGTGATGTGCTCTGCATATGTGGAGGTGTTTTGTAATTTTGTTATGGCTGTGATGTGTTCTTTGTAACGTGTTTGAAACGATCTGCCTGTCTGTCCTATGTAGAAGTTGTTGCAGGTGTTATATTTGAGTTTGTATATTAATAAATTTCATTTTCCACACGATTTAAATCGGAAGTGACATCAGTAATTTGACTATTAAAAACATTAACGAATCTACGAATAACAGACACCGCGGCAAGGGCTTCTTTGCGAGATGGATTTGGAATATCTACAGCTTCCACTTTCTCTTCGTCAAGTCTTCACTGACAATGCGATTTAAAACTGCCACCAAGAATGACAGACTCTAAATACAGTAGTCTTGCAGGTACAAGTATTCAAGGGTCGTATTCACCAAAGAGAGATTCCTACAAATTTTTGAATATGTGTGCGCTAGCGGTAAATTTAGAAGTCCAAGCAAATTTTCTCAGTATCCTTTAAAGTACGATATTTTAGAATTTTCAGCAGACGAAAGAGTGAATTAAACGGGATGATGAGAATATTAAGCGATGGATTTTGCATGGTTTTATATAGGGACTAGTGGCTTGTGCAGCAAATGCTGCAAACTAAGTTCATTAGACGTTCAAATAAATATTTTTCAGATTTATTTTCATTGAAGAATACCAGACATTCTGAAAGTTATTTGCTTTCATAATAATGAAAGATACTCTCTCTCGAGCTAATACTGAAGAGAACTACGCATATAAATATCTACACCACACCGCCGTTAAATATATGAAAAAGACCCAACACCACTTGATTAATAACTATAAAAATATTTGAGTTTTAATAACAATATTATTATCTTACGTAAGTTTTGTAGTTTTATATAATATAATAGCCGCCACTCAGTAAATTATAGAAATTAATATCTAATTTAACATATTCTTTATATCTACTCATATAACCCCAAAATGTTTCACTTTCATATCATCAATATAGCATTAATATGTACAGTTAATAAAAAATAGTCACATCATGGCATTAACTATAATGATATTTCATTTCCAACGGTAATAATGTCATCAAACCACCTCAAATTTTGTAGTTTTTATTATCCAATACACAGCAATACCCAGAAAATTACACACCACAGAATCGAACCTGTAAATTATTTTTAGTAAGTTAAGTTTTTTATAACCAATTTAATTTGAGCTCTAAATATGTCAGCATTCTTGCAGATCATGGCCTTCGTGTAATGTTGTTTACTGTAGTATGTGTTTTGTTTTATTCTGAAATGCAATTAGCTAGTTTAGCTAGTTCTCAAAACTGACGACAGATGAATTTTGGAAAACAGGAAAATCATGTTGAAAAATTGACATTTCACTGAAAACTACTATTTTTCTGAAAAACTTTGAGTTCCAAGCTTCAAGATGAGTGGTCATTTATTAAAATCCGTTCAGCTGTTTTCCCGTAATTTCCATTACCAGTTCAAATTATATATATAGAAGAAGAAGAAGTCAAGGGACCGGACGAAGAGAGCGTTAAATGCGGGATAGCACAACAAACTGGGTGTATTATCGGGGAGTTCACTGTACATATATAGGTAATACAATGATAAATAAATAAATAAATAATAAAAAAATAAATTAAGCACTCAATAAGTAAATAAATAAATAAGTCAAGGATAGTTGAATACCTTAAAACTAAAGCATAGAATGTTATCGGTTTGAGCACACGGTTCAACTGTTAAAGTAATCAAAGGCTATACTAGAAAGGAAAAAGTCTGAATCCTTAAACCTCTACTTTTTTTCCCATAATTTTGCACGATTAAAAAGAGCTCCGAAGAAACGAGATGCGGTACGTTCGTCCGGCTACGCGCATCTGTCGATTAGCGAGGGGACTCTAACAAAAAGCAATGCTGCTCACCTTCTCGCTGTCCCGGAAGGTCGTCCACACAGACTGGCAGGCGTAGTCGTTGACAGCCATGCTTGAATGTCTGGTGAATGTTTGTAGTGTAAACGTCTCGCGTGAGAATGCGACGAACATCGCTTTCCAAAGAGATGATCGACACATGTTATCACTCTGGGAGGTCTTTGTTGCTGTGTATTCAGCTCGGAACAGTGAGGTGCAGGATTCGACTCTAAAGAAAGTTCGCGAGAGTTTTCTCTTTGTCGGCACTTAAGAGGACTCTATGGGTTTCTATTTCTTTATGGTGTACATAGTGACTTAGGATATCAAAGAAGGAGGAAATAGGGAAATGATTTACAACTTCTATACTACAAAAGAACACAGCTTTTCTCGAAAAATACAATGTTTCTATGGGATGTCCCACTTTTTAAATACATCTATTGTTCATGTAGACTCTTTCCTTCAGTTCGTCCCACAGAAAATAATCCTGTGATGCCAAGTCTGGTGGCCTTGGAGGCCACAAACCTTTAACACTATTCTGGAAGAAACTACTGATGTGTGCCATATATTCATCAGAGGTTTGGCATGTGGCGCCTTACTTACTTACAAATGGCTTTTAAGGAACCCGGAGGTTCATTGCCGCCCTCACATAAGCCCGTCATGGGTCTCTGTCCTGTGCAAGATTAATCCAGTCTCTATCATCATATCCCACCTCCCTCAAAGCCATTTTAATATTATCCTCCCATCTACGTCTCGGGGCCACCGGCGTGGCTCAGTCGGTTAAGGCGCTTGCCTGCCGGTGTGAAGTTGCGTTCGGGTGCGGATTCGATCCCCGCTTGGGCTGATTATGTGGTTGGGTTTTTTCCGAGGTTTTCCCCATCCGTAATGTGAATGCAAGGTAATCTATGGCGAATCCTCGGCCTCATCTCGCCAAATATCATCTCACTATCACCAATCTCATCGACGCTAAGTAACCTAGTAGTTGATACAGCGTCGTTAAATAACCAACTAAAATAAAAAAATCTACGTCTCGGCCTCCCCAAAGACTTTTTCTTTCCTGCCTCCCAATTAATACTCTATATGCATTTCTGGAGTCGCCCATACGTGCTACATGCCCTGCTCATCTCAAACGACTGGATTTAATGTTCCTAATTATGTCAGGTGAAGAATACAATGCTTGCAGTTGTGCGTTGTGTAACTTTCTTCATTCTCCTGTAGGTTCATTCGTCTTAGACCCAAATATTTTCATAAGAACCTTATTCTCAAACACTCTTAATCTGTTTCTCTCTCTCAAAGTGAGAGTCCAAGTTTCACATCCATACAGAACAACCGGTAATATAACTGTTTTATAAATTCTAACTTTCAGATTTCTTGACAGCAGACTAGATGACAAAAGCTTCTCAACCGAATAATAACCGGCATTTTCCATATTTATTCTGCGTTTAATTTCCTCCCTAGTTTACTACGGAATTCAAAGTCAGTATCATTGCAAATATAAGGAGCACATTTGGAACGTATTATTAATCTATTGTTCATTTTCTAATTCATTTATTTCTTTGTTTATATTATAGAAATGATTATTGGTACCGTTTAAAAATCAACATTAGCAGTGATGACATTATTATCAACGGCAGTGATGATCATCGTAATGGTAGTAATGTTGGTAGTAGTAGCAATAGGTGTGTTGGTGGTGATAGTGGTACTAATATTGGTGATGGTAGTAGTGTTGTCAGTTGTGGGAGTGGTATTTCATACAATATTTTTCATAGTACTGACTTGTCGGGCAGATATATAAATCCTGCATATTTGTAAAGGAAATTGATTGTGACTCTACGATTAATAATAATGCAGAATAATTGCCTGTAGGCTATATTATGAACGTCTGACTTCCTCACAGTGGGTAGAGTTCTGTTTCCTTCAATTTCGCAGTATTGGTATTGTCTTCTATTTTTTGCAATTTTCTTAGGTTTTTTTTTGCCTGTCATTCCCCTTGGGTTACATTTCTCCCTTCACCCTCACTTTCAATTTATTTTTCCCCTGCTTCAATATATCCTTTGCATGTTGTTCCTTAGGATTATAATTTTAAATTAGAATACTTTCCAACCCTCAAATTCGAGTAAAGAAAAAAAAAATGTCGACAATTTCTCAACACATTCTGAGATAACTTACCATCTAAAAAAAAACGCATAACAGCTGTGTATACGTAAGTTTTTATGACAAAAATTTATAAAGAAAATATAATAACCCAGTTATATTGATAACAAAAGTTTTTTAATTCGTCGATCTTCTTCTCTCGCATCTTAAGATTTCAGAGTTGACGTATATCATTTTAACCTAAGATCATGCAGACAAGGGGGGACTCCCCGTAACTTTCAAATATTCCCCTGACTCCTATCAAATTTAACGAAGAAAATTACATTTGCAAAGAATAAACATAAACGACCTTGGCTGAATTCGAACTTAGCCTGTTCTTCCACACAGCGTCGAAGTTGCGTATTAACCATCACATTTGAAGAAGATTAGAGTCGTGAAAATAAAAGCTGTAACTTTTAAACATGGGAACGTCAGGAATTGCTAATAATGCAGGCCAACGTCCATTACTTGTGTATTAATTGTAGACGTGGTTGGGTGGAAGAGAAGGCCACAAGGCCTTAACTCTGCCAGGTAAAATAAAATAAAAAACTGTTATTATTAATATTACGTCAAACATCATTCTTAATTTAGTGCATTTCATCGAAGGGTTGTGAAATGTGAACTTTCACAGTAGGTAATTCATATTACATACTCCGCCTATTTAGTACAATGGGTTTGAGACTAAAGAAAACAGCAAAAGAGTACAACTTTGTCTGTTGTGGCGAGAATCCAAGCCCCCGCACACTGGTAAAGCATCACATCACGAACACTTTCAAGTCTGAGTATTTCTGACAAAGTAAATATTATTCGACGGCTTGAAAACGTCACAAATGTTAAATATATTTCTAGAGGGACTAAGGTAATATTTATTTATTTTCAATTTTCGTTATTTATTTAATCCTTTTCTTATTTAATCCATTAATTATTGATTTATTTTCTTATATTTTTATTGACTTATTTACTTATTTCTTAATAAATTAAATCATCCATCCATTCATTCCTTCTTAACTTCGCAACTTCATTCATACATTCAATCAATCAATCAATCATTCAATCAATCAATCAATCAATCAATCAATCAATCAATCAATCAATCAATCAATCAATCAATCAATCACTAATTCCTTTATTTATTTATTTATTTATTTAATCATTTATGTATTTATTTACTTGCTAAGTTATATATTTATTTAACCATTTATTTATTTATTTGCTCAGTTATTTATTTATGTATTTACTCATTTATTTATTTCCTCAGTTATTTATTTATGTATTTACTCATTTATTTATTTATTTGCTCAGTTATTTATTTATGTATTTACTCATTTATTAATTTATTTGCTCAGTTATTTATTTATTTACTTATTTGCTCAGTTATATATTTTTTATTTATATATTTATTTATTTAATCATTTATTTATTTATTTGCTCAGTTATTTATTTAGTTATTTACTTATTTATTTGCTCAGTTATTTATTTTTTATTTATTTATTTACTCATTTATATATTTATTTATTTGCTCAGTTATTCATTTATTTACTTATTTATTTATTTGCTCAGTTATTTATTTATGTATGTATTTATTTACTCAGTTATTTATTTATGTTTTTACTCATTTATTTATTTATTTGCTCAGTTATTTATTCATTATTTATTTATTTACTCATTTATGTATTTATTTATTTGCTCAGTTATTTATTTATTTATTTATTCAGTTATTTAATTATTTATTTATTTGATCAGTTATTTATTTATGTATTTACTCATTTATTTATTTATTTATTTGCTCAGTTATTTATTTATTTATCTATTTATTTATTTATTCATTTATTTTTTCTACGAAATAAAATTAATTTGTATTAACGTTTTATCAAAGTCGCATTTTATAATGAATTAACAACTCTTAAACACCCATTCTCGTATGATCGATTTCTTACTGTCCATAATATTCCTTGACGTTCTTGCTCTACTTATTTAAACATGATGCTTGCAGTTTGCAGGGGACTTGCTCCCCGTGTTATATCGAAATAAGTAAACATTGGCTTTCTACTCGTACTACTACATCGACAGAGCAGTGTGTAATAATGAATAATTTCAAGGGAAAGTTGTTCCGGGGCCGGGTATCGATCCCAGGACCTCTGGCTGAACGCACCAGAGGTCCTGGGATCGATATCCGGCTCCGGAACAATTTTTCCCTTGAAATTATTCAAGTCGGCTTCACAGAAGCTTTACCTGAAAGCTAGAAGCTTGCAAAGTAGATTGTTGAAATAAATCTGTTCCATGATATTACATCGAAATCGGAGATAGTGCTTACTTTCGACTCCCCGGCTCCATAACTCTGCCTTCGACTTCACAACTGGTACTCGCCGATTTTATTGCTCTGCATCCATGACTTTAGGGGAGAGGATGGTATTTTTTTTTAACTTTTTTCCTACTTGGTGTAAAATATTAATATTTTGTATGTAGAGAGCTTATACCTGTAGCAACTCAACCAAAAATAAATATTTTGAAAAAAAAAATTATTTGGGGGCCCAAATTTGAAAAAAATAATGGACCCAATGCAGAATTTACTAAAACCGATATATCTAAACCGTTTTTAAAGATATATTCAAACAGTTTTTTTCAACGTATTTGCAAAAGCATGTTCTAAAAACTGTCTGTAACAGAATTTTGATATTAGTCCCTACGTTTGTAAAATAAACAATTAAAATTTAATAACAATTTTCTGATTTCCTATCATGCAAACAAATGGACATATTTTAAAAATGAAATCAATTAACAAAATTCTGTTACAGAGAAATGTTTTCTAATAGTCTAAAGAATGTGTATTCTAAATATCATGCTTGTATCTTTAATAGTTCAAAAATTCTATCCATTTTTGTCTGGCAATGTAGCAAAAAAAGTGAAGTTACTGGAAACCGATAAAAGGGAGGGTGTGATTTAAAAATCCATAGCGCAGGAAGTTTAAAAATGACGTCTCAACATCCGATAAGGGCACAAATACCCACCAAATCTTATGCAATGCATTCCACACATATCAAAGAGTATTTAAAGAATTTTTTTTTAATTTAATTTACCGGAAACAACAATAAAAGTGGAGGAGTGATTTGAAAATCCATAACGCAGGAAGTTTAAAAATGGCGACTCAACATCCGATAAGGGCACAAATACCCACAAAATGTTATGCTATGCATTTCACATATATCACAGAGTATTTTAAAGAAAATTTTTATTATTATTTTTTTTTAAATTTACTCATTTCTCACTAAAAAATACCATCCTCTGCCCTTTAGATTACACTCCATGACTATGGATAAGACTCCATGATCAAAGGAAGACGTACCAAGGATTTCATTGCCCCTAAAATATCTGTCACCACCCACAGCCAGGAAGCTCAAAAACTTCTGATCTAATAGAAAATGTGTAAGACTTCTGCGCTTATTGTTGAATACAATATGATTGTGTTTCGTCGTAGTGCGTAATAGTTGCTATCACGCTTGCGTAAGACAAGGTTGCGGGTTCAAATCCAGCCATAGGCGATGAATTTTTTAAGAATTTATAAAAATATTGACAAGTTATTCTTGAGAAGAGAAATTAACAAAATTACAGGATAATATTTCTAGCCCAGGATTCCTGCTTTGTGATAACGGATATCTCTGATATTTGAATCAGGAAAATAGAAATTTGACTATAGCTGTGTCACGTGTCAAGCGGGGTACAAAGCCAATAAAGTCAAGTGCGTATATTGCCTTACCCTCCACACCAAATGCAGTGTAATGTAATGCAGTCGAATGCAACCTACAGTGTGTGACGAAATTGGTAAACTCGCTCTTTCTATGATCTTTGTATGATAAAATAAAACATCATGTTTAATCGTTTTCAGAAAACTCTGATTCTACGGGAAAAGAAGTAGGTCTACAAATTTTTTTATTTATTTTTAGATCGAGAAGTAATTTAAAATTACTGGTTGTAAATTATAAATCATTGAGCAATATTCAACATCGTATTGTATAATGTATTAAAGGAATCAGGTATGTAGAAACGATTCTAAGTACCGACATATATTGTATAAGACTTCTAAAAAAAACTGGATTTAAAGAAGTGAAACTACAGTTATTGCTTTACACAATAAGGGATAGTTACTTTTCTGATGACGACGATGGTGATGATGATGATAAAGATGATGGAAACTGCTAATAATATGACCTATCTTTCTCCTCAGCAATACAGTTCGTGTAGAAACGTGAAAGTACCATATTTGAACTACCCTCCGTATTTTGTCTTGTCTCCATATTTTGCTCCCACATCTTGATTTGCTCCCAAATCTGAACTTATTCCCACATCTGGACTTGCTTCAATATATGGACTTGCTCCCACATCTCAACTTGCTTCAATATATGGACTTGTTCCCACATCTGAACTTGCGTCAATATATGGACTTGCTCCCACATCTGGACTTGCTTCAATATATGTACTTGCTCCCACATCTGAACTTGCTTCAATATATGGACTTCCTCCTACATCTTGACTTGCTCCAATATCTGAACTTGCTCCCACATCTGGACTTGCTCCAATATCTGGACTTGCTCCCACATCTGGACTTGCTCCCACATCTGGACTTGCTCCCACATCTGGACTTGCTTCAATATATGGACTTGCTCCCATATCTTGACTTGCTCCAATGTCTGGACTTGCTCCTACATTTGGACTTGCTTCAATATATGGACATGCTCCCACATCTAAACTTGCTTCCACATCTGGACTTGCTTCAATATATGGACTTGCTCCCACATCTGGACTTGCTTCAATATATGGACTTGTTCCCACATCTGAACTTGCGTCAATATATGGACTTGCTCCCACATCTGGACTTGCTTCAATATATGTACTTGCTCCCACATCTGAACTTGCTTCAATATATGGACTTGCTCCTACATCTTGACTTGCTCCAATATCTGAACTTGCTCCCACATCTGGACTTGCTCCAATATCTGGACTTGCTCCCACATCTGGACTTGCTCCCACATCTGGACTTGCTCCCACATCTGGACTTGCTTCAATATATGGACTTGCTCCCATATCTTGACTTGCTCCAATGTCTGGACTTGCTCCTACATTTGGACTTGCTTCAATATATGGACATGCTCCCACATCTAAACTTGCTTCCACATCTGGACTTGCTTCAATATATGGACTTGCTCCCACATCTGGACTTGCTTCAATATATGGACTTGTTCCCACATCTGAACTTGCGTCAATATATGGACTTGCTCCCACATCTGGACTTGCTTCAATATATGTACTTGCTCCCACATCTGAACTTGCTTCAATATATTGACTTGCTCCTACATCTTGACTTGCTCCAATATCTGAACTTGCTCCCACATCTGGACTTGCTCCAATATCTGGACTTGCTCCCACATCTGGACTTGCTCCCACATCTGGACTTGCTCCCACATCTGGACTTGCTTCAATATATGGACTTGCTCCCATATCTTGACTTGATCCAATGTCTGGACTTGCTCCTACATTTGGACTTGCTTCAATATATGGACATGCTCCCACATCTAAACTTGCTTCCACATCTGGACTTGCTTCAATATATGGACTTGCTCCCACATCTGGACTTGCTTCAATATATGGACTTGTTCCCACATCTGAACTTGCGTCAATATATGGACTTGCTCCCACATCTGGACTTGCTTCAATATATGTACTTGCTCCCACATCTGAACTTGCTTCAATATATGGACTTGCTCCTACATCTTGACTTGCTCCAATATCTGAACTTGCTCCCACATCTGGACTTGCTCCAATATCTGGACTTGCTCCCACATCTGGACTTGCTCCCACATCCAGACTTGCTCCCACATCTGGACTTGCTTCAATATATGGACTTGCTCCCATATCTTGACTTGCTCCAATGTCTGGACTTGCTCCTACATTTGGACTTGCTTCAATATATGGACATGCTCCCACATCTAAACTTGCTTCCACATCTGGACTTGCTTCAATATATGGACTTGCTCCCACATCTGGACTTGCTTCAATATATGGACTTGTTCCCACATCTGAACTTGCGTCAATATATGGACTTGCTCCCACATCTGGACTTGCTTCAATATATGTACTTGCTCCCACATCTGAACTTGCTTCAATATATGGACTTGCTCCTACATCTTGACTTGCTCCAATATCTGAACTTGCTCCCACATCTGGACTTGCTCCAATATCTGGACTTGCTCCCACATCTGGACTTGCTCCCACATCCAGACTTGCTCCCACATCTGGACTTGCTTCAATATATGGACTTGCTCCCATATCTTGACTTGCTCCAATGTCTGGACTTGCTCCTACATTTGGACTTGCTTCAATATATGGACATGCTCCCACATTTAAACTTGCTTCCACATCTGGACTTGCTTCAATATATGGACTTGCTCCCACATCTGGACTTGCTTCAATATATAGACTTGTTCCCACATCTGAACTTGCGTCAATATATGGACTTGCTCCCACATTTGGACTTGCTTCAATATATGGACTTGCTCCTACATCTTGACTTGCTCCAATATCTGAACTTGCTCCCACATCTGGACTTGCTCCAATATCTGGACTTGCTCCCACATCTGAACTTGCTCCCACATCTGGACTTGCTTCAATATATGGACTTGCTCCCATATCTTGACTTGCTCCAATGTCTGGACTTGCTCCTACATTTGGACTTGTTTCAATATATGGACATGCTCCCACATCTAAACTTGCTTCCACATCTGGACTTGCTTCAATATATGGACTTGCTCCCACATCTTGACTTGCTCCAATGTCTGGACTTGCACCTACATCTGGACTTGCTTCAATATATGGACTTGCTCCCACATCTGAACTTGCTTCAATATATGGACTTGCTCCTACATCTTGACTTGCTCCAATATCTGAACTTGCTCCCACATCTGGACTTGCTCCAATATCTGGACTTGCTCCCACATCTGGACTTGCTCCGCCATCTCGACCTGTCTTACATCTGCAGTTCTGAATTTACTCACACATCTGGACTTCATTCCAGATTTGGTGTTGGTCAATGTTTGCGCGGTTTCATATAAGTTCTAACGAAGTTAGAAAGAAGATAATATTTTCTCCACTCTTGTGTATTATTGCTGACTCTGTAGTGGTCTAGTTATCTTTCAGAGGTACAATTATTGCCTAATGAACTTACGGTTGTGATGATATCTTTTGTGTCGTGCGACACGAGGCGATTGTGTTGGCTTCTGTTTCACATCTCTGATGCGACAAATCGGCTGTCTGTAAACGGTCGTCTGTCGGGTCACATTCCACACCGCGTCGGGAAACCAAGTGATAATTGATAGTCGAGACAACCCGTCTCCTAGCAAGAAAGATACATTCCAATTCAAAATACAGCCCGGATGAATTTAATTACAAAAATACTTTATGTCTGTCACAAAGCTGAAAATGTGCTTTACTTAGCTACAAATCCTGCGTACAGTGGTTCCATGTCTCCCAGGAAATGGTCTTTCCTAATAGCAGATATCACCAAAACGGGTAAAATTACAATGCCATGTACTGAAATAATAATAATAATAATAATAATAATAATAATAATAATAATAACAATAATAATAATAATAATAATCAATAATCCATGTATTGTGGGTACCTATCACCACGGCATGGCGCGTCCTCAGGTTGCGGATAGAGGAGACGGCCTCCAGATATGGAGGGTAGCTGCGAATATGGAATAAGCAGTCGTGGACAGCCGATAAGGGGTGGTCCTTCAGCTTGGGGGTTGGGCGAAGGGCTAACAACCCATCACCGTAAAAAAAACAGCTTGTTACGAAACCTAACAGTAAGCCTCGGAATGGGACTGATTCTCCGGCACGACCACAGCAAAGGAAAAAGGTTATACGATTTGGTACATGGAACGTAACTAGTCTTTATAGAACAGGAGGGGTAACATTAGTAGCAAAAGAAGTAGCTAGATATAGAATAGACTTCGTGGGAGTACAAGAGGTTAGGTTAGATGGGAATGAAAAAAAAAAGAATAAATATGGGAAATGCCTGTTATTATTCGGTTGAGAAGCTTTTGTCATCTAGTCTTCTGTCAAAAAGTCTGAAAGTTAGAATTTATAAAACAGTTATATTACCGGTTGTTCTGTATGGTTGTGAAACTTGGACTCTCACTTTGAGAGAGGAACAGAGATTAAGGGTGTTTGAGAATAAGGTTCTTAGGAAAATATTTGGGGCTAAGAGGGATGAAGTTACAGGAGAATGGAGAAAGTTACACAACGCAGAGCTGCACGCATTGTATACTTCACCTGACATAATAAGGAACATAAAATCCAGACGTTTGAGATGGGCAGGACATGTAGCACGTATGGGCGAATCCAGAAATGCATATAGAGTGTTAGTTGGGAGGCCGGAGGGAAAAAGACCTTTAGGGAGGCCGAGACGTAGATGGGAAGATAATATTAAAATGGATTTGAGGGAGGTAGGATATGATGGTAGAGACTGGATTAATCTTGCTCAGGATAGGGACCAATGGCGGGCTTATGTGAGGGCGGCAATGAACCTACGGGTTCCTTAAAAGCCAGTAAGTAAGTAATAACAATAATAATAACACTGATAGACATATTTAAATTTTTTTTGCTTCTTTGAACGAAAATAATTCGATCTCACTGAATCCAAATCTGGAATTTTAATTCCTGTAACACCTCTCGTTTTCCCGGGATTTTCATTTTCATTTTTAATAGAAATTTAATTTCCTTCGTAATACTACATAGAAATTTGAAATCATTTATCTTTGTTTACTCATAAAATAAAATAAAAATATGAGTGAATAAATATGAAATAAAAAAAATATAGGACTGCTCTAGGAAGAAATTTCATGCAAAAAAAAGAAAGAAAAAGAAAAGGAAAAAACACATATTTACTCACATTATCATTTTTTTTTTTCTTGAACCCTTTCGTTTGTAACTGCCATCAGAAATGTCTTCCTTGAGGTTCCAACAATAACCTGTAAACATATTCTGTACCGATTTTCCTGCATGCCTTCTCTCCATGACAGAAATATCCTGGTGAAATCTCTCACCGCATTCGTCACTAACCGCGCCCATGTTGTATGTGTATGTATTTATTACACTACAATTGGGTATACACGCGGTGGCAGTGATATATAATATACAGTAGTACCATTAAAATAATACGATAATTACAGCAATAAAAAATAAAAATAATATAAAAAAGGTAAAACAAAATAAAATGAACATAAATACTATAAATAAATAGATGTAATAAACCTAGGACTATAAATAAAACTTTGCTATAATAACGCCTACAATAAGCAAAAGTAAACCTAACTTATAAGTACTTCTATTTCACCCAACTATTACCAATTTAAGTAATTACATACTGTAGGTATCATCTTAATGTTGGGGGGAAAAATTCTAAATGCGAGTGTAAAAAGTGAATTTTCAAGGACATATTGCACCCCATACGCTGATAGGACTTCAATAAGTTCCTAATAAGTTCCTTGTAGTTGTCAGCTTTCACATTTCCAAGAAAATCAGAGCATACTTGCCTCAAAGCTAACCATGCACATTTTTCTTTTTTTCGTTAGCAATTCCACAAAGTTGTCATCAAGAATGATCTCACAGATTTGTGGCCCAATAAATATACCTTCTTTTAACTTACTATCACTGAGTTTAGGAAATTTTTCCCCCAAGTACCCAAAACTCTGACTTTGTTTATCCAAAGCCTTGACAAAATTTTTCTTCAATCCTAATTTTATATCCAACGATGGTAACAGAATCTTGTCTTTCTCAACTACAGGGTGATTCTTAACACTCTTCTCTCCAAGAATTAATTTTTTAAATTTTATTACAGGGTTTCCGAAGGGCATTGATTTATGAGTGACATTAAGCCAATCACGTAAAGTTCGCAAACAATTAAAACAAATTTTACCCAGTGCCCAGCTCTTTCCCTCATCTACTTTACTTCCGAAATACAATTCTACAATGTGTTGTACTATAGAATATGTTTTATGCACTACTCTACCTATTTTTCTATAAGAATAGCTCTTCAGAGCCAGGCGAACAATAACTTTCTTTAAATCGGAACTGAGCTCCGTACGATGCTCCTTTGTACATAATTCTCAATGACAGTCTAACAGCAAGTGACCTCCACTGAAAGACAACCCTGTGGGTTTTGCATGCTTGTTTACTGTACATCTAAACTTAACTACCCGCTCTCCGTGGGGCAAGTATACGAACAACAGTGTTACATGAATTTCACGGATTATGTAGTTTTAAATTTATATGTAACAGGTGTATGTAAATTAATTTTATTCGTGTCACTGTGTTCGTGTTTAACCCATTAAACATAATGAATTTATATTATTTTAATGTACCGAAGTACATATGATATTTCCATGCAGATATTCTGCGTCATCATACGATGAAAGAGTAATGGAACGGAGAAAAACTCCCTCCGGCGCCGGGATTTGAACCCGGGTTTTCAGCTCTACGTGTTGATGCTTTATCCACTAAGCCACACCGGATACCACCCCGGCGTCGGACAGAATCGTCTCAGATTTAAGTTCCAACTCTTGGGTTCCCTCTAGTGGCCGCCCTCGTGATTTAAGACGGCGCTTATTCCGTCGGATCCCGGCCAACTAATCACTCATAACGAGTGCACCTCAGCACATGTGTGGACTTCGGTCTTATGTTCATAGACATCTATGACGTAGTGCAGAGGGCGGCCACTAGAGGGAACCCAAGAGTTGGAACTTAAATCTGAGACGATTCTGTCTGACGGCGCCGGGGTGGTATCAGGTGTGGCTTAGTGGATAAAGCATCAGCACGTAGAGCTGAAAACCCGGGTTCAAATCCCGGCGCCGGGGAGAGTTTTTCTCCGTTCCATTACTCTTTCATCGTATAATGAATTTAGTTTTATTGATATATTTTGAATTTTAAAGTAATTTCAAAGGTTAGTTCAATAATATATGAGGTGTCCGAGCAACACTATTATGTACTGTATGTAAAGAAAGGTCAGAACCTGCGACAGCTGAGGATATAGCAGAGATATTAGATATGATTAAAAAATATGGGGATGTGATCAAGTAAAGTGAAACTGGAAAAGATCGAGAAGTATAGGGGGAGAGAGGAAGTGTATAATCAGATGTGTAGAATAAAATATAGGTATTTATAGGAAGTGAGAATAGTGAGAAAGGATTACGTGTAAGTGGAATAGTGAGAAAGTGAAAGTGAGCGCAAATAGGAATGAGTGATAATAGTGAGAAAGGGTTAAGAGAAGTGAACAAGTGACAGCATAAAATTAGTACTAACATTTGAACGTTGGAACAGTAAATGAATATAAGAGAAAGATGGGAGAAAAGGTCAAATAACAAATAGGACAAATAATTCAATATGATAATTTATAGAGAAAAATTGAAATTTAGATTTTAGTGTATAGTAGTTAGAGGAAAAAGGGGGTTTGAAAGGCGTATATAATATTAGATATATTAGGATTAAGGAACAAATAGAGAATAGCAAATGAAATGTAGGAGAAATACTGAAGGGGAGATTGACCAAGTAACAAAAAAGGTACATAGTGTAATTGGGAGTATTTGTGTAGACGTGTACCGCAAATAATGTGTTACTGTAATAATATGTTAATTGTGGCACCGGATACGGAAATGTGAGGTACACCATTACATGTAAAGAAGTGCTGTGACCAAATATATCAAATATCAAATATATCAAATATACTGTATGTGCACCTCAGACGTAGAGGTAAATACTCTTCAGGAAATCTCGATGTGGCTACGTTGACTGGAAAGTAAGAGTAATTTTTTAAATGGGATTATACGAAACCCCAATAGAGAGTAAAGAAATCTTCTGCGGGTATGCATGACTTCAGCTGCAGAAAATTTTATGTTAGCATTAATTGAAATGATTGAGTGACATTGTTCATCATTATAGGGTTTTCTGATACAGACAAACACGAACTGTGTGTTATAATAATACCATCCATATTTGAATTTCATAGAAGTTTTATACAGATGATAAACATTATTTAAAAAAAAAAAAAAAAAGATAGCGATGAGCATTGTCCGTCGTATAATGTACAGCATATCACAAAACAGTATGGGGACCCGATGGCTTATTGTATCTAGGTTATGATCGATTCTTTTGTTTGTTGTGTGTACATATCGCGTTTTAATCGTTTTTCAATTGTTCCAGTCTAGATTCTCATGCAAGAGAGGTTCATATACATTTCCGTACTACGAAACTTTCGTTTTCATGTGAAGCTATAGCATATCGAGACATATGAATAGACTCGATTTTCTATATCGAAAACCCCAGATTAGAGTCCGACGAAATTTAGTGGTGAACAAATAAGGTGAAATCTGTCATCTAGTATTAAATGAAGTAATTTAGTTGTAACGAATAACTCACAGATTAAAATTAAATTCCACTATTTAACGAACAAGCACACCTTTGGTTTCTCAAGGGAGAAATTCAGCTTTTAATCCTGGCAAATTGCACAAATATATTTGAATAATAACAGTACAAACTTGGTATTCGTCACTTGTATTCGTTATAGATCGGCTATTGACAATATTTTTTGTATTCGACAGATATTGGAGAAAAAATGAGAGTATAAGGGTACAGTACATCAGTTATTCATAGATTTAAAAATGCATATGACTCGATTAAGAGAGAAGTTTTATGTAATAAGTATTATTATTGAATTTGGTATTCACAAGAAACTAGTTCGATTAAAATATATCTTAGTTAAACGTCAGCAGAGACCGTATTGGCCAGTTTCTGTCGGATATTTTCCAATTGACTGCGAGCTAAAGCAAGGAGATGCACTGTCACCTTTACTTTTTAACTTCGCTCTAGAATATGCCATTAGGAAAGTCCAGGATAACAGACAGGGTTTGGAATTGAACGGGTTACATCAGCTGCTTATCTGTGCGGATGACGTGAATATGTCAGGACAAAATCCACAAACGATTAGGGAAAAAACGAGAATTTTACTTGAAGAAAGTAAAGAGATATATTTGAAGTAAATCCCTAAAAGACTAAGTATATGATTATGTTTCGTGACCAGAATATTGTACGAAATGGAAATATAAAAATTGGAAATTTATTCTTTGAAGATATTGAAAAATTCAACAGTAACAAATATAAATTGGCACTCGGGAAGAAACCCGCAACCTCGAGCACAGAATGCCAGCGCTATACCGACGGCGCTACCCTGGCCGATTGCATGAAATCAATTTTTAACAAATTTCTGTAGAAAAATCGAAATAGCTCTAGGGATAAAAATATTAATGAAGTTTCGCCTTCCATAGGCCTATTTTACGTTGTTCTAAATATTACACTTAATAATCTTTCAACATTTTTTCAAATATCTTCACGAGAATGAGTTATAAAACCTTAAAACCAATATTATAAAAGCCAACATAAGATTTATGTTCGTTGGTTGGGTCAAGAAAATTCGACGTATATTTGTCCTATTTATACTGCAGGGGATACGACCAGTGAAGGAACGCTGGACGTTTAGGATAAATTCTCGTGAACGGAAAGGAAACCTTACCAAAAGACAAGATATAGGCCTACTGTAACTGACAGTAGGAAATTCAACGAAATAAATATGCACGTGTAGCCTAACATTATTTCATACCAATGAGAAGAAAGTGTTCATTAGATTCCGTACATGTAAGGAAAAAGCTCCTATCTGAAATTTTAAAAAATGGGTGGGGGGGTGGGAACTATTTGTTTTCTAGAATGAAAATTGTAGGAGAAATTAAAATGTATTAAGCGGTAAAAGCATAATAATAAATTATATCCGTAGAATAATAATACTAATAATAAATCAAATATTTAGATAATATCCTGTTTAGGAATGATTCAGCAATTATGAAAACATGTATCTTTTGTATAGAAGCCGCTAATTGGAAATCCAATTGGCTGAAAGAGCTGGAACGAGACATGAACAGATTAGGTCTAAATTAGCTATGGATAGAACTAGGGTCTATAAACACGAAAACTATTGGAACAATAGTAAAAGAGAGGGCAAACGAAATTTTGAGACAAGATATTTTTAGTAATATTAAAGACCTAGGATCACTAAAATACTATAGGGAGGTTAAACAGTTTTGGGAACAGGAAGAATATGTTAGACTAAATTCAAGGGAAGGGAGAACAGGAATGGCATGGTGGAGATTAGGTATCTGGAGACTCAACAATAAGAGAGGGAACGTAGAGAAGGATAAATGTCCTTTGTGTGGACTAGCTGAAGACGCACTGCATATTGCGTTAAAGTGTCAGGCAACGAATGATTTGAGACACAGTTAGGTGGATAAAAAGTTTCTACAAATAAACGCTATAGTAGCTTATAAAAATGAATGGTCCCCTTAACGCCAGCAATCTGCATAAATTAGGAAAATTTATTTTTATAGTTAAAATTAGATGGGAAGAGAAAGTCAAAGCTCTAACGGATATGGAATTATAAATGTTGAGTTGTCGGATAGGATAAAAAATTCATCGAATTATAATAATACTAATAAGCAGTTTTGGGAACAGGAAGAATATGTTAGACTAAATACTAATAATAATACTAATAATACTAATACTAATTTATTATAGGATAAAAAATTTCTACAAATAAACGCTATAGTAGCCTATAAAAAATGAATGGTCCCCTTAACGCCAGCAATCTGCATAAATTAGAAAAATTTCTTTTTATAGTTAAAATTAGATGGGAAGAGAAAGTCAAAGCTCTAACGGATATGGAATTATAAATGTTGAGTAGTCGGACACGATAAAAATCTACGAAGAGTAGTCAATGAAGTTAACAGAATATTTTTTAAGAGATTGAGTATAGAAATGAAAAAGTTAAAAGTAAGAATTCTGAATACAAGAGCTATGCATATTATTAGTCATCATCATCATCATCATCATCATCATCATCATCTTCCTAACAAGTATTAGGCCAAGTGGCCTGTTACGGTCTCAAACTATAATTTTCAGTCCATCTCTTCTTTGGACGGCCTAGAGATCTTTTGCCATATGGATGGTAATGAAACAGTGCTTTTGGAATTCTGCATCGATTCATTCGTTCGAGATGACCCTTCCACTGGAGTTGATATTTGCTGATGAACTGCATAATGGGTTCTATTTGAAGTTCTTGCATTATGTCCTCATTTTTTTATGATCCCAGCGAGTATATCCAGCTGTTGCTCTCATAAACCTCATCTCACTTGCTGTTATTCTACTGACATCTTTATTCTTCACAGTCCACGCTTCGCTACCATAGCTTAATACTGGCTGTGCTAAGGTTTTATACAAGCCTATTCTTGTGTCTCTTTGTACTAGTGAAGGTTTCATGATTTTATTAATGATCCCCATTGTTTTATTATATTTACATATTTTTTCAGCAATATCTACTTCATCATAAGGTGATAGTGTATAGCCAAGATAAGTGAAGGTATTTACTCTTTCTATTATTTTATTATTCAAACAGATTTTGCTTGCCACAAAATGACATGATTTTCGATTTTTCAATATTAATTTCCATGTTATATTTTTCACTGACCATATTTAAATTGTGTACTGAATATTGTAAATCATCTTCAGTTGATGCCATGAGAACTAAATCAGCGAAAAGTAAAGCATCAAGCTGCAAATTTCGATTAATTGGAATAAATCCATGGCATATCTGTCGCCAATCTTGAATGATTCTATATATATATATATATATATATATATATATATATATATAATAATAATAATAATAATAATAATAATAATAATAATAAACAGAAGTGGTGAAAGGGCACAGCCTTGTCGTACTCCACTATAAATGAGTCGCCATTGTGAAGGTTTATTGTTGCTTGGAAAATAATAATAATAATAATAATAATAATAATAATAATAATAATAATAATAATAATAATAATAAATTTTAGACACACTGAATGATACCACAAATGTTAAATAAAACTTTATTTTGCATGTTATATTTTTCATAGGCCTACTCATTCTCTATTGCTTTACAATATTCTGTTGTCTTTATGAAAAGAGGAAGCTCATCCGAATGTAAATCCAAGTCCTGGTATATCGTGTGTTTTCATAAAAGCGTAACCTTCGGAAATTTACATCCTTCCTAAATGACTATTTTCCTCCTTTTTTTTTTAGTACAAAGAGCCTGTTTTAGTAGCTGCTCTTTCCAGAGTGGCACATGTAAAATGAAGCTAATTACTGACGTCACTTTTACGTCAGGCATTACACAAGAATACTGTTACTTCAGCGGAAGACATTTTTGCGTAAATTTGTGTTCTCTCCATTCACAAAATGACCTTAACTGACTTTCAGTCGTACCCTAAAGCAAACATGTGAGTTGAACTTGCAAATAGCTGCAAAGCAGGAGTGTCCAAAGTATTCTGCTGTTGATACAGTCATATTCAGTGAAAACTAGACATTCTGTATTGGTGTAAATTGCAACGCCATCATAGATGTGTTCAGTGTAATGAATGTTGAAATTAAAGGTAGTACGTAACTAATATGGCTTGAAGATGTCCCCTCTGCAAAGGTCAGACACAAATTATGTGGTTACTAACAATTCTTGCAATATGCACCACCGGTTAACGCACACAGCTTTTAACGTTACTAGCCACGGTCATTGATTAAAATTCCGCCTACAGAATAGATGTTGTCCGCTGTCAGAGTGGTGTCCAGTGTTGGCGTAGGTGAAAGCCCTTCGGCATGCTGACACCATGTTACGAGGTCCATCATGTGTAGGCCTACTAGTAAGGTAAAACAAAAACCGTGACATTAATGGACACAGCAAGGAGTGTGAAAAATCACAGCTGTACGTAGTGATTTCAACTAAACTGTCGACTTTGTTTCTTCGAAATAATAGATTATTACGTCATAAATACCACTCTCTTTATATTTTATGTAACACAATAAAATATAAGCCATAAGTTATTGGGAGAAGCCATAATTTAAAATAAAATCAATCATGCTTTGCAAGTTTTTAAGGGGTTAGGTACAGCTTGCAGCAGTAAAATTTTTGGAAAATTCAACATTTTTTCCTCCATTACTGTATCTTGCACAATAATATAATAATAATAATAATAATAATAATAATAATAATAATAATAGTTTTATTTTCCCTGGCAGAATTAAGGCCATCAGGCCTTTTCTTCCACTCAACCAGGATCAAATCACATACAGAAAAAATACATACCGGTATACAAATATGAACTTAAAAATAATAATAAACATAATTAAGTAGGAAAGAGAGATTGAATACATATACACAATCAGTATTAACTTTGAAATAACAATAATAAAAATATATATGTAATAAAAAAAAGAGACTGAATACATAATCACAAACAGAAAAATACATTCTAGTATACATGTATTAAGTTAAAAGAAAAAAAAAAGAATTAGTACATATGAATATAATCTCACAACTAAAGGAACAGTACAATTAGTATGATCAGCACAGCACGGGTTACATTGAGACAATGACAATTACCTAGATGTTAGTGTTAATGGAAAAATAAAGTAATGACTGTGTAAAATAATAATAATAATAATAATAATAATAATAATAATAATAATAATAATAATAATAATAATAATAATACCTAAAAACTAGTTCTGTGCATTTAAAATATTTCTAAACAACCTAATTTTAAACAACTGGGGACTAAGACTACCCCTGATTTCCAGCGGCAGCGAATTCCATGAGCGGGCCATGGCTATTGAGAAAGAACTTGAGTACAGAGATGTCTGATGACGTGGTATTGATAGCAACAGATTGTGCTGTGAACGTGTATTACGATTATGATGTGAAGCTAGGAGAGTAAACCGAGAGGCAAGGTAGTTGGGTGTGGAATCATGTATAATTCGATATAGCAGGCAAAGAGAATGTACTAATCGTCGATCTTGCAAGCGGAGCCAGGAGAATCGTAGAAAATATTCCGATATATGATCATGTCGGCGGATATTGAAAATAAATCGGACGCAGACATTATGTACACGTTGAAGTTTTTGAAAAAGTTCAGCACTTAGGTCACTATATAAAACATCACAATAGTCAAAGTGAGGCATTACAAGGGTCTGTACTAGAATTTGTTTTAGTTTAGTAGGAAGGAAATTTTTCAGGCGTATAGTACAGTTTCGTTTATTAGTAATTACTGCTCTTGTTCTCAATTTCCTTTATATATGTTTTTCTTGGTTTAAGGTAATATTTTATTTATTCTTTCACTTTTGTATCTTCTGTTTGTGTATTGTGCTGAACTATAAATAATTGGCCTCTGGCTGTTGTTCAGCACATAGATATAAGTGAGGCGTTCAGAAGTCAACATGATTAACTCCACTTTTGGTTATTTCAGAGTTTCTAAGTTCGCAATGTACTAAATTGATCATATTTTCAGTGGTCAAAGTGATTACCTCCATAATTCAGTAAAAATCTCACAGAATGCAGTATTCTTCTTGACTACATCACAGAATCAATTATGTATATTCAACTTTAACCTTGAATATCTCAAAATCTTTGGAAAAGGAGTTAATCATGTTGGCTTCTGAACGCCTCAAGTGTTAAATGTTATGTTTTATTTAACGACGCTCGCAACTGCAGAGGTTATATCACTGTCGCCGGATGTGCCGGAATTTTATCCCGCAGGAGTTCTTTTACATGACATAAGCCTGTCGCATTTAAGCACACTTAAATGCCATCGACCTGGCCCGGGATCGAACCCGCAACCTTGCATAGAAGGCCAGCGCTATACCTACTCGCTTACCCATCGACCACAGATATAAATAAATAAATGGATGCATGAATAAATGAATAAATAAATAAATAAACAAATAAATATTATTATTATTATTATTATTATTATTATTATCTATTTTTAGAGTTCTATCATCATATTTTAAGTTCTTTTCTTCCAAAACAACGCCAATCCTTTATTAAAGTTTGGGTTATTGTACATGTCACTTGAAAACTCGCTCAATCCATAGGCCGATAGCGAGAGTTAACTCAACTTAAATAAGCATATAATAACCAGAAAAAAAAATGACGAACTCGAAAATCAACAGAAAAGTTCGTTGTATCGCAGACGACAGCAACCGCCGTATTGACATTGTGTTGTGCATTATTGGTAGTAGGGGGGGGGGCGAAGGTCTACGTAACTGCCGTTCTCTTCGAATCTTCTCATACAATCATGGGAAGTTAATGCTGAAAAACAAAATGTCTACGAGTCAAACTGTTCACTATTACCAGGATAAATACAAATAATACTGAAATATATTGTGACAGCGACGTGAGATTCGAACTCACGACCAGCGTCCCGCAAGAGAGAAGATCGCGCGGAGCACTTTGTGATGGCACGCGGCGAAGAGGGGAAAGGGCCAACGCGGCGAGAGAGTGGAGCGAGAGTGCGCGCGCATCTGGTGCTGGTAGAGAGGAGAGGCCTCTGGCTTTTTCTGGAATGCCATCTCTAGAGACGCGTGGAACCTTCGAGGCTACGTCGCTGTGGTTATAAATTACGGACGCGAAGGAACGACAGCAGTTTCAGTTTCAGAGTTTTCAGTTATTCAGTCAGTGAGAAAGCCAGAGCAAGCAAGCCAGCCGGAGTTCGACTCGAATGTGCGTCCGCATCTGCGTCAGCATCCGAAGGCCTGAGTTCGAGTGCAGTGGACCGCAGTTGGAGGGACCTGAGTTCGAGTCCAGTGGACCGCAGTTGGAGGGACCCGAGTTCGAGTACAGTGAACTGTCTCTGAAGGTCTGTGGTTCGAGATACTGTGAACTCGAGTGACTGAGATAGAAGAACTGTGAACTGAGAACTGGTAGTTCTGATTTGTAAATAGTGCTTTGTAAATATTAGTTAAGATTAACAGTTCATTGTTGTTCGTACTAGTCCAAGTAAATTGTCATTGTCGTCGGTGGAGTGCTATAACGAATACTGTGTTGAGTGAAAATCCAATTGTTGACGAGAGCGTTTAAGGTGAATTGTAGAAAGGAATTATTGTTGTGACGAATAAATTACATTGTTGTTACTAATAAAATTCACAATATTAATCAAGTTTCAGTTATAGATCTCCCCTTTTGTGCAAGAGGTATCATATCAAAATGAAAAAGAAACTCGCCCAGTCCTTTTATGAAAATGGATTGAAGGCATTTTGGCATAACACTCTTCAATTAGAGATACAGGATTCAGAAATTCTACACAGTTTGCTTAATGATTGCTATATTGATTTAAACAAATCCTTATTTATGATTCATCGTTTTTAAAAGACCAAGTAAAAATACCATTACTCAAATAATTCAGATTGAATGCAGATAACTTACTATATAACTAAAAAGAAATAATAACGACTTCATCCTGCATTTGAGCACCGCCTAACTTAGTGCGTACCGCTGTGAAAGTTACTCAAAGCCGGGATTCCTGCCATGTTTACAAAAGCGACGTTCAAGTGGTGCGCATCTCTAGCCGAGTCTACAAATTAGCAACTTGTGCGCTACTGTCAGCGCGGTGAGGATTCTTCTCTTTGAGTCAGCATCAAGCTGTTATTAGCACTTTCGTATTTGGCAATCAACCTGCTCCTCCACATATAAGGACAGATGTGCCGTCGTCTATAAAACACCGCTTGTAAAATTTAATTTCGCCCACACTTAACATGCTTCGTCAAGTTTACGTTACAATTGCTCGCTTCAGTGCCCTCTGCTTGGTTTTTATGAACTTTAATTTATTACTACACTAGTCAGAGACCTCTCGTCTTTTATTGTCTTATTTCACTTTGCCAACAATATTGAGGTAAATGTTAAAATAAGATGAGTTAGCTACTGGTTTTACAGTTTTGGATAGCTCAAATAAAACTACATAACGTTAGTAACCCTAAATAACGGCCCAAATTAAATAGGAATTAAATATAATTTTACAAGATGACATTAAATTTTTTTATTTTTATTTTAGTAGCGTCTGAATGAGATGAAGGTGATAATGCCGGTGAAATGAGTCCGGGGTCCAGCACCGAAAGTTACCCAGCATTTGCTCATATTGGGTTGAGGGAAAACCCCGGTAAAAACCTCAACCAGGTAAAGGCTGGTTCACAATAAACCGGAAACGAGAATCGGAACGAAAACTAAAATGGTAAAATTGTTAAAATGTATACATTTAAATGTGAGCATTCACAATTAACGAAAAGCTTGCCGGAGCCCGAGATCGGGAACGGAGAGTTGGCCAAGTTTCAACTTTGGCGTTCACGTGTGAGGAGACAAAATGAAAGGCAGAAAATAGGAAACATTGGAGAATGCTGGATTTGCAATGAAAGATCTGCCCTAGGACAGAATATGTATGTAATTTTAATTCTATTTCCTATTTTATTTTATTTTATATTCTCTTATAGGCCTATTAATATTATATCTGAACTGTGACCGAGCACGAGCGCTACTCATTCGGTCTCAAATTTTGTTAATACTACTGTATCTTCTTTTTATATTGCTTGTATTATTTTATTTGTATTTCTCTTGTTTGTTTTGTAGCCTAATTATTTTCTTTATTCTGTATAAATAAATAAATAAATAAATAAATAAATAAATAAATAAATAAATAAATAAATAAATAAATAAATAAATAAATAAATAACTGTACGTTTTTATCCGAAATTATTTTCTGACGTCAGAAAATGTTTTCAAGCCTCAGTATTAGTTGATAGTGATCTAAATATAACATATTAGTAAAATTAAATTTTTTGATTAATTTTTATTTTATATGACATGGTTGTGACTTCCAGGTAACATTGGTCGACATTGACATGGTGGTAAAATAAATATTGACATCTAGAGAGCAAAATATGAACTTCAAAGAATATTTAAAAATGTAGAAAGCGTAAGCCATATTTTAACTTTGAAGTCACATAGGTCAACAATAGAAAGAACGCTCCCTCGCTTGTTAAAAAATAGAATTCTGTACTGAATGTGACTGTCAGGTCACACGGACCAATAGAGGGTTAAATTATATAGTTATATAGACTGGGAAGTTTTGATATAAAAGTCCTGTATACTAAAATAATACTGTTCCTAATATTGAACCTTGTGGAACTCCATAATAATTAACAACTAACATTTTCGTATTGTAAAATTATCTAGGTTGAATACGTTATAAAGCAACATATATAGTTATTTGGAATCAAAACTGGTATTGATTTAGAAGAATGAAATGAATTCCAATTGTTGCGTGACGCATAAATCTGCCATATCGTTACATAGTATTGGTTTTAGTCTTTCCTGTCGCATAGGAATTATCTTGGTGCAGTGTTGTGGTGCATGATTGTATTGACAGCCAGCTCTCTGTTGTTTACAAACGTTATTGTCGGTCGGTATTTTCGGTGCGATTTGTGGCAGAAAATCTGCATAGCTGAACGCAGCTTCACTTGTATGTCCCTGCCCACATCCATTACCGCAGGGGCGTTGTTACATCGCTTTTGTTCACGCCTGTAAAAGAGACGCGGTTAACCGTGGCTTGGTAAAAAAAAAAGAACCTTTCCAAGTTTCTGTGTGACTGATGGCAGACATATATTCAGATTGTATATGTATACGCATGTCTTGTAATAAAAAAACAGATGTGTTCGTCATTTGTTATGCTGTTGCTTTCAAACAAAGGAATTGGAGAAATATATTTTCAAGATCTGCTCCAGTGAGCAGAAGCAATTTCATAATACCAAACTGAAATCGAGAAAATAAAAGTCTACGTACTTGTGTAAATTTAGTAGTTTGTAAAATCAATGTGACGGTATCGCAACAGTTCATTTGTTTTTCCTGCTCTTTCCGTCAGGACTGCTCAATATCAGGGTTGCCAACTTCAAAATCCAGAAAACCCGGGTATTTTTATTTCGGTTTCAATTGACAGCCTAACAAAACCGGTCACAGCACTACAGTTGCCAACACTAAAATATACAAAACTCGACGATTTTAGTTCGATGTGAAAGTAGAACATAATATATATATATTTTTTTCGCATTTTAAATTTCATATTTGATTTCACATGATAAAAATAAATCAAGAGTCCACTGCAAGAATGATGGATGTCATTTGGAATACATTTTGCAGGAGAAGCGATTGAAAGTTTGAAATGCTTAGCGCTCAAAGCTTAACTGTGATTTTCCGATCATTACTGGACAATGACTATCAGTGTTAATGCCATATAACTCTCTATGTACATTCTATATGTATTAAGCTATGCATTGACAGTCTTGGTTCATTTTCGACAAAAAAAAGTGACATCCATCATTCTTGCAGTGGACTCTTCAAATCTAAAGATCCAGACATATACTTAAAAATACAATATATATATTTGTAGAATATATATTTTGAGGTACATATCATACTTTTACCACTGATTGAGGTTCTCGCTGATATTAATTTTTTAATTAATTTAGTGTTATGCCCAAGGGCAGGACTTTCTCTGCAAATCCAGATTTCTCCAGTCTTGCCTATTTTCAGCCTTCCTCTTTGTTTCCTCATATGATGGATTTATCTTAATGTCGTCTATCATCTGATATCTTCCTCTATTCCGAACTATTCTCCCGTTCACCATTACTTCCATTGCATCCTTCAGTAGTCAGTTTCTTCTCAGTCAGTGACCCAACCAATTCCTTTTCCTCTTCGTGATCAGTTTCACCATCATTCTTTCTTCACCCACTCTTTCCAACACAGCTTCATTTCTTATTCTGTCTGTCCATTTAACACCCTCCATCCTTCTCCATATCGACATTTCAAATGCTTCTAGTCGTTTCTCTTCTCTTCGTCGTAATGTCCATATTTCTGCCCCATACAATGCCGCACTTCACTAGTCTCTTCCTTAGTTCTTTTTCCAGAGATCCGCAGGAGATGCTCCTTTTTCTATTAAAAGCTTTCTTCACCATTGATATCCTCCTTTTGACTTCCTGGCAACAGCTCATGTTAATGGTTATAGTGAATGAATGAATGAATGAATGAATGAATGAATGAATGAATGAATGAATGAATGAATGAATGAATGAATGAATGAATGAATGAATGAATGAATGAATGAAATAGCCTTTGGATTTCCCGTGAAGGGCTATGGCCTCCTAAAAAGGGGATCTCTTAAGAGATCATGCGGTGAGCTAATCTACATGACGGTAGGTTCTGTTCTATATAAGTTTTGTTCACCGTTCGTGTGTGTACACCTGCACTCTCACTCGATACTTGCAAACTGTAGCGATCTCCATTCTTCTCGGTTTATAGTACATCCCAAGTATTTGAAGCTGTCCACTTACTCTACTGCCTCATTTAGTATTCGCAAGTCTATCTTCTTTTGATCTTTTTTTTTTTTTAATTTGACCTCTTATCTTACCTTGAACAGCAAATAAAATTAAAATGGCGTTTTCAGTTGGCTACCTTCACTTTTTAAAAGGATTCGCTTAATGCTGTAAAAGTTACAAAATGTGCGAGTTTTAGCAATACTGAAGCTTCAAAGAGACTTAGTATATGTCTTGCAATTTTATCTGTATGTATGTTTTATCACTTAAAATTTCACGTCGGGGTATTTTATATCGATGACCTCAGAGGTTCTGAAATATAATAAAATATTAAAAAAACATGACGAAAATTATAAATAAATATTGGATTTTATTGATTCGCAACTTTCTCGGGCTTCCAGCCAGGTAAATAGTGGTGATACATCGACGTTTTGAGAATGTTAATCTTCCTCGTCCTAGGGCTAACTGGTGATTAGGGGGATATTGTGCACGACCACCAGTTAACAGTGAAGACGAGGAAGATGAATATCCTCAAAACGTCGGTGAATCACCAACTTTTTATCTGGCTGGAAACCCGAGAAAGTTTTGAATCATCACGTCGCCAGGAAAGCTTCAGTAGTTATTTTAATGGATTTTATATTAATCTTGAATTTATCTCTGTCATTTTTAATTTTACTTATTATACAGAGTGAGTAAAAAGTATGGAACAATGTTTGTAACTTTCTTATTTCTAATTTTATGAAGAAACTATTTATACAAAAGTTGTAAGGTATTAAAGAAGGAATATTTTGAACATGTTTTCAAATACTATGCTTTTCATTTATAAACTGTGTGCCAAGGAGTCCTTTTCAAATGGCACCATGTACTTATTTTCCTTTTTTTGAATTCATTAGATCTCGGTACGTACAAAATCATTTTTTTTTGCTTTTATAAACTATTGTTGATGATAATATATGTGTACTGAATAAAGGGAAATTTTAATGCTTCAGTACACCAATTTGAAGAGATTTTGGATGAAACAATTGCAGACAAAAGTAATAAAAATAAGTGAATAAAGCTAATAAAAACAATTTAATAACAATATTTGCATTATTTAAATTTATAATTTAAAAAAAGACACATTGTAGGATTTGCAGCATTGAAATTTAACTGCAATAGTAATGCAATACATGAATTTTAGAGCAAAAAAAAACCATTAAAACAAAATTAGCATTGTTTTGTTATATCATGTGTTGATGTCAGTTCACAAAAGGTGCTCAAAATGATCCACATTTACTACCAAACAATGCATAAATCTGTCTTTGAAATTGTTTAATGTTTAATCATTGCTATTCAAAATTGTTTTTATTAGCTTTATTCACTTGTTTCTATCAGCTTTTGTCTGCAATTGTTTAATCCAAAGCCTCCTCAAATTGGTGTACTGACGCATTAAAATTTCTCTTAATTCAGTATATATATAGTCATCAAAAGAGGTAATTTTTACAAAGCAGTACTTTATAAATGGCAAATATATATATATATATATATATATGATTTTGTACATACTGAGACCTGACGAATCCAAAAATGGGGAAATAAATACATGGTGCCATTTAAAAAACTGACTCATTGGCACACTCTTTATAAATGAAAAGTACAGTTCTTTACAACATGTTCAAAATATCCCTTCTTTGATACTCTACAACGTTTGTATAAATAGTTTCTTCATATAATTAGTTACAAGCATTGTTCCATACTTTTTATTCACCCTGTATTTTATTTAAATTTTGTACTGAGAAAATATAGGTGATGATGTAGAATTTTAAATTAATCCCTGATTATGTCTAATATAGTAAGACTTAGCCATGTGTGAGGAACCTGCAAAGCTTTTAAAGACCGTGTTAATTTTGAAACTCCTCCCATCAACCTGTGTATATTTTTGTGTGACTTTACTTTGTTTATAGTGTTTTTTTTCCTTTTTATTTGTGTTATTGTATTTGTATTTCTGGTGGTGTGGAAGAAAAGGCCTGATGGCCTTAACTACACCAGAATAAATAAATAAATAAATAAATAAATAAATAAATAAATAAATAAATAAATAAATAAATACTACGAAATAGTAAACAATGACTGTTCACCTGTCCTAATGGTTGGTTATATCCCTATGAGAGATATGAGAGAAAAAGTAGAAGAAGAAGAATAAAATAAAGAAGAAAAAGAACTACCATACTGCCAATCGTGTAGAGATTAAAAATCATACCATGGTAGTTAGTGTCCTACTGTGCACTTAAAGCGTTTTCTGCTTTATTAATGTAGTTTGGGAGATATGTTTTTCTTTTGTTTCTTTAGTTAGAAACTTTGTCTACTGCATTCTTTAATAGTTTTTCATAATTATTTTTCCAAGTACTTCCACAAAAACCGGATACTATAGTTACAAGGTTTTTCTTAAAACGACAGTTGAAAGTCGGTTTCTATAAACAACTGGAAGACATTCAAGTCCTTCATTCTCTCTTCTTTTCTTACTTTTTTATTTTTGTTTTAAGAATCTGATCGCAAAGGAGATAAAACGCAGCCGTAATTGGCAGACTTGTGTACACGGCAACATCTGAATCTCTTTCTAATATTTTAAGACGTGTAATGTATAATATAAAACTCGGCGTTGTTAACACAGCCATTAAAATAAATTGGCTGGCTTTAATTATGGAATTCTTGGTTCATTAATTGGATATTTACAAGGTATCTTTTGATATCTTAAAGGATCTCGTAGCAACAGAACAACACAACTAAACATCACAAATCTGAAAAGACGATTCTGTGTGGGTATCATATGTGATTCAATGTAATTGTTGCAAATTTATATATACACATACAACATAAGGTATAGGGTGTTTCCTAACACATGGGAGATATTTACGGTATGAATTCGAAATAAAAAAATTATATAAATGTAATTTCGACTTGTTTTCAAGTTAGAGACATTAGTATGATTCGGCAATCAACTAATTTTTTAATTGACTTATTTTACGACGCTTTATCAACTGCGATGATTATCTACTGTCTGAGTGAGAACGGTAGTACACCGAGGAAAACTTTCTACAACGTCTGCATTGTCCACCACCCAGGCCGGGGATCGTCCCCGATCCGTCAGGATGAAAAATCAGCGCTGTAGCTCTGAGTTTCAGATCTGTAGGAACAGTCGGATCCCGGAGTAATTCTAAACAATCGATGGAAGTTTCGTGACGTCATTGCACGAAACATTTATGCTTTCGGTCGGGTGTTATTTTAATATCCAGATTTTTTAAGGCATTCGTTTTATTTATAGGGACTGTGAATACGATAAAGAATGGAATAAATTTCAAGTTATATGTTGTATTATTAAGGGTTATTTTTACTTTATTTCTTTAATAAATATATACCACATATCTCCTAATGTATTTACAATGAAATTACTGTGTTTCATCTGAATTTGTTTGGTGAAGTCCCGTTAGTATAGTGTTAGGTTGTTTTTTGTTGTTTAGTCAACTGTCCGAAGACAGGTCTGAACCTCACAAGCGATACCAACATGGCACCACTTATGGGGCAACTAGGCCAGGAGATAATGGAGTAGGGTGACTAGTTCCTTTCCCCCTCCATTACATGCATCGCCGATTAGCGACATGTTACACTAATCAGGACTTCAGATGCATATAAACAATTGTTCTTCCTCTGACACATATCGTCAAGTGAGATGTACTGCCTGATAATAGAGCTAAATATCAATCAGAGAATAGTGTCAGATTAAAGAAAGTAAATCCATCCCTCTAGCAAATACCAAATGAATCCAAGAGTCTAATCCGTTGATAAGCAAGTGACAGCAGATGCTGAAATTTTCATAACGATTTGTTCATTTCACATTAGAGCATAAAGGTTAAACGTTAAAAAAATGTTATCATACACGTGTGTAAGAAATAATTGAGTAATTGAATTCAGGCTTGAAGTGAGATCGACATGTTAAGTTACACCCTGTATAAGTCGAGTGCGCATCATCCTACCACTGTTTCCGGCATCTCGGCTCCGTCTATTGCGATCAAACTAGTCTTCATTATGTAAATTTCTCAAGACATGATCTTCCGAATGCCACTCCTCCCAGTCGACCTTGTCCATCTCGTTTCTTCCTGTCGCAGGGGTGCCAATTCATAATTGTATACTAACCTTTGTAGTTTCTTTCCTGCTGGCATTCTCTGAGCACATCAAGGCGAAGAAGACTTCTTATGGTCTTTGCAATTATGAAATAATCGTGTCTTGCGTTGTGTAGCCCATAGCAACAAACTAGATTGACTTTATGCAAATCTAGTCTTCCAGGTAAGGCTCCCTCTAAAGCAGATTTGAACAATTTCAAGGGAAAAATTGTTCCGGGGCCGGGTATCGATCCCGGGACCTCTGGTTGAACGTACCAGCGCTCTGCCAATTGAGCTACCGGGGAACTGCACCCGACACCGTCTCAACCTTTCCCTTTATATCCACACAACTCGCGTGGGCTGACGAAACGCCAGAGACCCACATCGAGTGCACATAATCTCTGTGTGGCTTGGAATTGTGGTTTCCTGTGAACGTACACAGTGACGTATATATTATGCAAATCTAGTCTTTCAGGTAAGGCTCCCTGTAAAGCAGATTTGAATAATTTCAAGGGAAAAATTGTTCCGGGGCCGGGTATCGATCCCGGGACCTCTGGTTGAACGTACCAGCGCTCTGCCAATTGAGCTACCCGGGAGCTCCACCCGACACCGTCTCAACCTTTCCCTTTATATCCACACAACTCGCGTGGGCTGACGAAACGCCAGAGACCCACATCGAGTGCATCGATTGAAATTATTTAGATTGACTTTAGTTCGATAATAAATGGAATTCTGTTTTCAAGACTTTCCTGCTCACAAATCAAAAAAAAAATATTTATATTTTTCAGTTTAGCTGCTATACATATTATTATTATTATTATTATTATTATTATTATTATTATTATTATTATTATTATTGTTATTATTATTATTAATTAATTAATTAAATTACATAAGTTAGGTCAGCTGCAACAGTGTTCATGAGTAGAATAGTTATATACAATAGAAGTTATTTAATACAGTTATATGAAAAAAGTGTTCATATAACTGTATTAAATTATTTCTATTGTATATAACTATTAATATTAATATTAAGTTAAAAACTTATCAGACAATACGAAAACTACTGGCTGTTCAGTTCAAAGTGTGCCATGGCTCGCTGTATGTCGTCATGTGGCAACCCGATGAGCCTAGAGAATTCAATCTTCCTACACTTCCGCAGAGACGTATTACCTATGAGCCAGAGAAGTTGCCTAGAAATTACGGCGTTCATTCTGAAGAGTACGTACCGATACGTACGGTAACGCCGGTAGTGGCAGGAATGTGAACTGTTTGGAAACACGTAATGTCGGGATATGGGGAGAGGGTTAAGACGATTACTTACGTATTTGTTGACATTAACTTCGACGGTCAACATGGACACGGAGCATTTGATTTGTGTTGTGGAATGTTGCCGTACGCAACCAATTGATAACAAAAACCCTGCGTACGACTTGCCCGCGCAAAACACAGTTCGAAAGAGGTTATGGTAGCACACAGACCGTACAGACCGCCATCTGTTGCTACGACGTTCAAGTTATACCGTACACGTTCTCGAGTTCAGATTGAACGCCTTGAATAATATGCAACTTCTCTTACATATAAGCTGAAACTCGCTTCAAATCGGTGACTCAACAACAGTGACGTCATAACACACCTTGAAATGAACACCCAGTATGGTTACCGGAAGAAAACTAAAGAATGCAAACTTGCTTATTCGAAATGAAACAGTGGAACAAGTGAGGATCTTCAAATACTTGGAGCTGTACCATGATCTGCTGCCAGGCTGTCAAAAGGAGGATAGCAATGGCAAAGGAAGCTTTTAATAGAAAAAGAAGTATCTTCTGGGCATCTCTAAAAAAATAAGGAAGAGAATAGTGAAGTGCTTTGTTTGGAGTGTAGCACTGTATAGAGGCAGAAAAATGGATATTACGGACGAAGTAAACGATTGGAAGCATTCGAAATGTGGATATGGAGAAGAATGTAGCATGGACAGACAGAATAAGAAGCGAAGTTGTGCTAGAAAGGATTGATGAACAAAGAATAATAATGCTGAAACTGATCAGGAAGAGAAAAAGGAATTGATTGGGTTACTGGCTGAGAAGAAACTGCTTACGTAAGGTTACAGTGGAAGGAATAGTGAACGGGAGAAAAGTTCGGGGCAGAAGAAGATATCAGATGATAGACAAAGTTTAGGCCTATATAGTTTATATATATATATATATATATATATATATGTAAATATAATAATAATAATAATAATAATAATAATAATAATAATAATAATAATAATAATAGTAATAATAATTTAATTATTCTGCGTCAACACCTGTGGAGTATCGGTCAGCGCGCCTGGCTGCGAAACCAGGTGGTCCGGGTTCAAATCCCGGTCTGGGCAAGTTACCTGGTTGAGGTTTTTTTCGGGGTTTTCCCTCAACCCAATACGAGCAAATGCAGGGTAACTTTCGGTGCTGGATCCCGGACTCATTTCACCGGCATTATCACCTTCATATCATTCAGACGCTAAATAACCTGAGATGTTGATACAGCGTCGTAAAATAACCCAATAAAATTTAAAAAATATATATTTATTCTGGCGAAGTTAAGACCATCAAGCCTTCTCTTCCACTTAGCCAGAAACAAAAGAAGCTGATACAATTTTACAGACTAATATTTAAAGAACACTAATAAAAATGTATATAGTTATAGAAGCACAAGTCGAGTAAACTAATGCGAACATACTAAATAATAATTACAAAATAATATAAGGATAGAAGTTACACTCAAAGAATATGTAAGCGGTAAGTGAACCAATATTACAAATTACAAGAATAATAAATTCAAATGTAAATTATAACTATACAACACTGAGGAAAATTACACATACTGGGTGTTCATTTCAAAGTGTGTCATGACGTCACTGTTGTTGGGTCACCGATTTGAAGCGAGTTTCAGCTGATATGTTAGAGAAGTTGCCTATTATTTAAGGCGTTCTTCAATCTGAACTTGAGAACGTGTACGGTATAACTTGAACGTCGTAGCAACAGATGGCGGTCTGTACAGTCTGTGTGCTACCATAACCTCTTTCGAACTGTGTTTTGCGCCGGCAAGTCGTACGCAGGGTATTTGTTATCATCGGTTGCGTACGGTAACATTCCACAACACAAATCAAATGCTCCGTGTCCATGTTGACCGTCGAAGTTAATGTCAACAAATACGTAAGTAATCGTCTTAACCCTCTCCCCATATCCCGACAGTACGTATTTCCAAACAGTCCACATTCCTGCCACTACCGGCGTTACCGTACGTATCGGTACGTACTCTTCAGAATGAACGCCGTACTTGCTAGCCATCTTCTCTGCCTCTTAGATTATACACCTGAGCTGCAGAAGTGTAGGAAGATTGAATTTTCTAGGCTCATCGGGTTGCCACATGACGGCATACAGCGAGCCAGGACACATTTTGAACTGAACACCCAGTATACCCACATACGCACAAACGAGAATTATTAAACCTGAATACTGGCCACGTGTTTAAACAATTCACTTTTAAATTGCAATATCTTTCGTCAGTTCCTGAGGGAGCTGGGTAGGGAGTTCCAGAAACGAATTGCTGATACTGTGAAAGAGGAAGAATAGTGAGCTGTTTTATGGCAAAGCATAGATAATAAAGGGTCATTTTTTAGAACGAGTACCCAGGTACCGAGAGATAGTTAGGCGAAGAAGTATTGATGATGCGGTATAGGATAATTAATGAATGGATACATCTTCGGTCCTGTAATCTTACCCATTGCAGCGTTTCAAGGGAAGGTGTAATGTGGTCGTATTTGCGGATGTTCCAAATGAAACGTATGCAGGCGTTATGGACGCGCTGCAATCTTTGCGCTACATATATGTACGCGTGTGTGTGTGTGTATATATATATATATATATATATATATATATATATGGATCGTATGCGGAGACTAAGAGGAAGACGAAAAATAAGGAAGATTGGAGATTGCTGGGTTTGCAGTGAAAGACTTGCCCTTGGGCCTATGAATGAATGAGTAACTTTTTACACAGTCACGTTAGTCGGAGGACTCGAACAGAGGACTGTGGCAATGTTACAATATAGGGGAGTAGTGGGTACAGTGAGACACAAAATATTAAACCATATATTGTATGCAAGTGATAATTAAAGTATTTTTAAAATCAAGTGCAATAGAAATAGACATTAAAACATGGAGTATAATACTACATAAACAAAAATGTTAATAGATAAAGGACATAATATACAGTACGTGTTTGTCAAAAGAAAAATGTAAATGTCTCACTGTTCCCATTCAGGAGGGTACAGTGAGACACCACAGTGTCTATTAACGGACATTGAAATGATTTACATTTATTTCAAAAGAAAGGAAAACTTGCTATCTCTTTATCTTGCCATGTTTTGTAGGCTTATTTAGAATCATTTTGATGTCTGACTTCGAAACCATTGAAACATCTGGAACATTTGGAAAAGTGAGTTTTCCATGACATTTCAAACTTTTGCGAAAAAATTGAAAGGAATTTTTGGTGACAACAAAGCTTATAATTATAAGAATTTAATGTAATTCTTTATTATTTTTTAAAATTTTCTTAAATTTTGTGAATAATTTTTTATTTATGAAACCATTAAAATGAAATTTATCCATTATTTTAACCTACAGTTCCTAAATTGGTTACTAGTATGTTCATTTTTAATGTTAATTACCGGTAAATGTAATGTAATTACAGTTTGTTTTTGCAAATCATTGGTACAGGGGAACAGTGAGACGTCTCAGTGTACCCTTCAATGGCATGTCTCACTGTTCCCTTTACGCATAGTTCATTTAAAAATGACGCCATCACTTCAAAATTGAAACAAGAAAGACGAAACTTTGCCAAACACAATCTCAAATACAATAGTATTAGGTAACAAAACATTCATATTTATATCTCATTTCTATATCTAATATAACCTTCATTAAACACAAGCCAAAATTTTACTTCTAAAGTGAAAAATTACGAATTATTTTTTCGTCACTCACCTTTATAACTAGAATCAAATCAAATATGAAAATACTGTATTTTAATCATGCAACATACAACTCCACTGTTACCAACATCTCAACATCAAAATTTACCATCTAATAAAATATGTCTCACTGTTCTCCCTGTCTTACTGTACCCACTTCTCCCCTAATAAAAGAGCTCTTTATGTCCTATCACACTGATAAGCTAAAATTCTGTTTTAGCGGCGACTGCACTACAAGATAGATCGTAAATGTATAACGGAAAAACGCGTACGATAGGACTCTCACGAAATGGTGTACATTTTTAATGCCTTCATTAAACACAAGCCAAAATTTTACTTCTACAGTGAAAAATTACGAATTATTTTTTCGTCACTCACCTTTATAACTAGAATCAAATCAAGTATGAAAATATAGTTACTTTAATCATGCAACGTACAACTCCACTTTTACCAACATCTCAACATCAAAATTTACCATCTAATAAAATATGTCTCACTGGTCTCCCTGTCTTACTGTACCCACTTCTCCCCTAATAAAAGAGCTCTTTATGTCCTATCACACTGATAAGCTAAAATTCTGTTTTAGCGGCGACTGCACTACAAGATAGATCGTAAATGTGTAACGGAAAAACGCGTATGATAGGGCTCTCACGAAATGGTGTACATTTTTAATGCCTTCATTAAACACAAGCCAAAATTTTAGTTCTAGAGTCAAAATTACGAATTATTTTTTCGTCACTCACCTTTATAACTAGAATCAAATCAAGTATGAAAATACTGTCACTTTAATCATGCAACATACAACTCCACTTTTACCAACATCTCAACATCAAAATTTACCATCTAATAAAATATGTCTCACTGTTCTTCCTGTCTTACTGTACCCACTTCTCCCCTAATAAAAGAGCTCTTTATGTCCTATCACACTGATAAGCTAAAATTCTGTTTTAGCTGCGACTGCACTACAAGATACAACCGACGCTGTAAAACACCTCGACATTTCCCCTGTTAAAGTAAGTACAGTGCATATCCCTTTCAGTTCTTCAGTAAAAAATCTTGGCATTCACATGGATAATAATCTCAACTGGGACATGCAAATCACAGAAACCTGCAGAAAAGTATATTCTATTATCCATGTGCTAAAAAGGATAAATGTTCATCTCCCCTCTTGCTTAAAAAAGTCCCTTGTGCAGACACTTGCATTTCCCTATTTTGACTATGCGGACATTTTACTGACTGACCTCTCCAGCGACAACAAAATGAAACTTCAACGTGCTCATAATTTGTGTGTACGTTTTGTAAGCAATGTTCGTAAATATGATCATATTACCCCATCCCTGGAAGCAATAGGTTGGCTTAAACTAGATAAGAAAAGAAATTTACATTCACTTCTCTTTCTCTTCGAAATCTTGAACTCTTCTATTCCTTCGTACCTGTCGTCTCGCTTCACTTACCTTTCTTCCCACCATAATCTGAACACACGCTCTCGTCATGAAACAATACTAACAATACCATCCCATCGCACCTCCTCATACTCATCTTCTTTCACAATAGCCCTGCCAAGACTCTGGAATTCGCTACCTGCTAGCATCAAGGACTGTCGAAATAAAATTGAATTCAAACGAAAACTTACTAGGCTCTTGGTCAGTAATTGATTACTTGTAAATAGTTTCTTTAATCTATCACAAAATATTTCAATATTCAGTAATTTCATCACTATACAATTTTGTTATTCTAGATTTAATTTGTAATTCAGTAAATATAAAATATTCTTTGTTTCTCTATGATAAATTATCTAGCTTTAATTATTCAGGTAATCTTTTCGTACTTTGATTTTATTGTAATTGTAAATTTAATACTAATTGTAATATTATTTGTAATTGTAATTGTAAATTTAATACTAACTTAATTGTAATTTTATTGTTGATATTGTAGTTGGAATCTCCTGGTAGAGGGGCAGAGAAGGCCTGACGGCCTTATCTCTACCAGGTTAAATAAATAACTACTACTACTACTACTAAGATAGCTCGTAAATGTGTAACGGAAAAACGCGTACGATAGGGCTCTCACGAAATGGTGTACATTTTTAATGCTGACAATCTCTGTCCCTTTACTGCGGTAAGAATTCTCGTTACAAATTGTGCCGTAATTGAATTACAGTAATTTCGTTTGTGTGATGCACTGTTACCGAGGCTCCCTCTGTTTTATTAACATGATTGACTGTCCTCCATACGCTGAAATAGAAGTCTTGTTTCTCCTTTCGTTGTTGGATTATTTAGTCCGATTGTACTGACATGAATGTCCACCGTTAGGAAGCGCACAATGACTGTTACTAATTACATATTTAACGATGCTGCATCAACTGCACGTGTTCTGAGCTTAGGTTCGAATTCTAAAGGGTTCGCTACATGGTACATGTTTGTATTCGGTACTGTAAGTTACCTTTACTGGAAGCAAGTAAAGAAATAGGTTTGGAAGTAAATCCCGAAAAGACAAAGTATATGATTATGTCTCGTGACCAGAATATTGTACGAAATGGAAATATAAAAATTTGGAAATTTATCTTTTGAAGAGGTGGAGAAGTTCAAATATCTTGGAGCAACAGTCATCATCATCATCATCTTCCTAACAAGTATTAGGCCAAGTGGCCTGTTACGGTCTCAAACTAGAATTTTCAGTCCATCTCTTCTTTGGACGGCCTAGAGATCTTTTGCCATATGGATGGTAATGAAACAGTGCTTTTGGAATTGTGCATCGATTCATTCGTTCGAGATGACCCTTCCACTGAAGTTGATATTTGCTGATGAACTGCATAATGGGTTCTATTTGAAGTTCTTGCATTAGGTCCTCATTTTTTTATGATCCCAGCGAGTATATCCAGCTGTTGCTCTCATAAACCTCATCTCACTTGCTGTTATTCTACTGACATCTTTATTCTTCACAGTCCACGCTTCACTACCATAGCTTAATACTGGCTGTGCTAAGGTTTTATACAAACCTATTTTTGTGTGTCTTTGTACTAGTGAAGGTTTCATGATTTTATTAAGGATCCCCATTGTTTTATTATATTTACATATTTTTTCAGCAATATCTACTTCATCATAAGGTGATAGTGTATAGCCAAGATAAGTGAAGGTATTTACTCTTTCTATTATTTTATTATTCAAACAGATTTTGCTTGGTACAGGGAATTTCCCACAAAATGACATGATTTTCGATTTTTCAATATTAATTTCCATGTTATATTTTTCACTGACCTTATTTAAATTGTGTACTGAATATTGTAAATCATCTTCAGTTGATGCCATGAGAACTAAATCATCAGCGAAAAGTAAAGCATCAAGCTGCAAATTTCGATTAATTGGAATAAATTCATGTCGTGTCTGTCGCCAATCTTGAATGATTCTATTTTTATATATAATAAACAGAAGTGGTGAAAGGCCACAGCCTTTTCGTACTCCACTATAAATGGGTCGCCACTGTGAAAGTTTATTGTTGCTTCGAATTGCTATGATGGTTGTTTTATATATATTGTAAATATTTTGTATAATCTGTTGAGGTACTTGATCATCTGCCAAAATCAAGTCTCAACAGAAGCCTCGGAGCAACAGTAACAAATATAAATGATACTCGGGAGGAAATTAAACACAGAATAAATATGGGAAATGCCTGTTATTATTCGGTTGAGAAACTTTTATCATCCAGTCTGCTGTCGAAAAATCTGAACGTTAGAATTTATAAAACAGTTATATTACCGGTTGTTCTTCATGGTTCTGAAACTTGGACTCTCACTTTGAGAGAGGAACAGGGATTAAGAGTGAGAATAAGGTGCATAGGAAAATATTTGGGGCTAAGAGGGATGAAGTTACAGGAGAATGGAGAAAGTTACACAACATAGAACTGCACACATTGTATTCTTCACCTGACATAATTAGGAATCCAGACGTTTGAGATGGGCAGGGCATGTAGCACGTATGGGCGAATCCAGAAATGCATTTAGAGTGTTAGTTGGGAGGCCGGAGGGAAGAAGACCTTTAGAGAGGCCGAGACGTAGATGAGAAGATAATATTAAAATGGATTTGAGGAAGGTGGAATATGATGATAGAGAATGGATTCATCTTGCTTAGGATAGAGACCAATGGCGGGCTTATGTGAGGGCGGAAATGAACCTCCGGGTTCCTTAAAAGTGAGTAAGTCGAGTAAGTAAGTAAGTACTGTAAGTTACTATCCGCTCTGTAAGAACTGTTACAAATGAATAGCCTATAACTTTTGAACAAATAAAATATAACCAGACAAAAAATATACCACCTTGTAGACAAAGAAGTCCCGTAACAGCGAAAATTGCTACGAAATCGATCGGACCCTCCAGATTGGCGAGAAGGGTGGGGAAAAACATGCCTCGAAAACTGCGTTCCGGTAATTTAATTGGAATAACTCCCTGAGATGTGAAGCGCTTCTGGCGGTTGAGGTGCAGATGGATCGAGTGCGACGAGATAAATTAATTAACGCGAAAAAATTATATGGGATAGATTAGATTAGAACCCACCGCGGTTCGATCCCCGGCCAAGTCCTGATGAAATTTGTGAACAAAGCAGACATTTACCGGAGTACTCCCATTTACCTATATCATTCCACCAACACACTGTACATCCCCCTCATTTCAGTACAATAAGGATATTCTTTGTACCCCTTTGTGAGTACCCCTCAATAAAAACCCTCTGCTACTTGTGCTTTGTCGACCATAAATTCTATCACGACCTTACCGGGGATCGAACCCGCGCCATCTGGATGGAAAACAAGCGAGGTTACACTTGAGTCACTGTATAAAGTGAAGATGTTGACTCGTGCCAAGATGAAGCTCGTTTAAAAATCTGAGAAATTTAAATGCCACTGACGTATATTGATTTGCAAAACAATTTTGACCTCATCTGTAGGTAGGTCGCACCTATATTATACTCAACCGATCGAAGTAGTAAGATCTGAAGGGATGAGAGTGAGTGATACAGTATCTTGCACAGAGATGTAAAGTTTGCTCCTGTTCAATTTTATCGGAACCATTTAGTAAAAGCGGTACGAGTGCTCTCTCTTTAACCTAGCTGTTGTTTCAATCTGTTGAGTTTTATAGCGGCTCACAGACTGTCGCGCTGTAACCAGTGGCGTATTCTACAAGCAGGAATTGGTTTCATGGAGATGACGTATTTTTTCAAGAGTTCTCATCTTGTCGATAATTCACTAAATGAAAATACTTAGTTTAAAATAAAACATTATAACCTCAAATATACAGAGTGATTTATATAGAACTGACACATTTCTTTCATTAATTGTTTCAAAACGAATTGTGCTATAGACAACTTATTATACCTAAAATGTAGAGGAATTTTGGGAGATTATTTACCTCTATATAGCAAACGTTGAAAATGTCCTCCATCCTGCATAAGGCACAACTCAACACGTCGTTCCATGTTACTGGCCACTCGTTGGAGGACTCAGTTGTCAATAGCTTGAATCTCCTGTGTGATGTTGTGCTTCAGATCGTCCAATGTCTGGGGACGTGTGGCGTAAACCCTGTCTTTTAAGTAACCCCGTAGAAAGAAGTCCGGCGTTGTCAAATCCGGAGATCTCGGTGGCCACAGGTTCCTGGAAATTATTCGGTCGTCAAAGAAACTTGCAATTAGTTCCATGGATTCATTTGATGTATGGCATGTAGCGCCATCTTGCTGAAAATATCCTTGACTCAGCTCTACATCGTCCAGTTTCTTAACAAACTCCATGAAAATCAGTCGGTACTCTGCAGTGTTCACAGTCTGGTTAAAAAAAAAATTGGCTTCACTATTCTCTGTGAGGATATTGCGCACCAAACTCCGATTTTATCCGGGTGCATAGGTGCTTCATGGATGACATGTGGATTTTCGATGGCCCAATGGCGTGAGTTCTGTGAGTTCACATAACCAGATAAATGAACCATGCTTCATCTGTGAACCATGTGATGGACAATATGGCAGGATTTTGCACAATGAACGTCTGAAACCAACGACAATAATTCAATCTTTTATCCTTATCTGGTTCCTGTAGCTGATGAACAATCGTAACCCTATATGGCTTTAGGCCTGCACTTTTCGCAGCTCTCTGACACATTGAGTAGGTATATACCCTGTCTCCTGCGACAAACGTCTTAATGATTTTTTGGGTGACTGCTCCAGTCGTGCTCTTACGTCAACAACAACCGTGGGAAGCCTAGATGAACGATGCTTGCCCTTTTCACTCACCAGAGATCCAGTTGTTTCCAATTTGTTTACCGGTCCCAGTATTGTGTTTCTTTTGGGAGGATTGCGAACACCAAATTCTCTCTGGTATGCCCTTTGAGTAGCTGTAATTGAATTCGTAATCCAGTATTGCTTCACAAGGAAGAGTCGTTGATTTAATGTGTACTGCATTTTCACGTTGACACAAAATGTCGAAAACAGCTGCCAACAATAGGAATAAAACATAAACATCTGCGCATCTAGTGCTGCCAACAATAGGAATAAAACATAAACATCTGCGCATCTAGTGACAAGGAATCGAAACTCCAGAACATTCTGCTTAATTTGGTGCTAAAATTGGGCCAGTGCTCCCAACAATAGGAATAAAACATAAACATCTGCGCATCTAGTGACAAGGAATCGAAACTCCAGAACATTCTGCTTAATTTGGTGCTAAAATTGGGTCAGTGTTCCTAACAATAGGAATAAAACATAAACATCTACGCATCTAGTGCTGCCAACAATAGGAATAAAACATAAACATCTGCGCATCTAGTGACAAGGAATCGAAACTCCAGAACATTCTGCTTAATTTGGTGCTAAAATTGGGCCAGTGCTCCCAACAATAGGAATAAAACATAAACATCTGCGCATCTAGTGACAAGGAATCGAAACTCCAGAACATTCTACTTAATTTGGTGCTAAAATTGGGTCAGTGCTCCTAACAATGGGAATAAAACATAAACATCTACGCATCTAGTGCTGCCAACAATAGGAATAAAACATAAACATCTGCGCATCTAGTGACAAGGAATCGAAACTCCAGAACATTCTGCTTAATTTGGTGCTAAAATTGGGTCAGTGCTCCTAACAATAGGAATAAAACATAAACATCTACGCATCTAGTGCTGCCAACAATAGGAATAAAACATAAACATCTGCGCATCTAGTGCTGCCAACAATAGGAATAAAACATAAACATCTGCGCATCTAGTGACAAGGAATCGAAACTCCAGAACATTCTGCTTAATTTGGTGCTAAAATTAGGTCATTGAATGAATTTCCAACGGAATAATTAAAGAAAGAAATGTGTCAGTTCTATATAAATCACTCTGTATTAATTCTGCTGTTTCACTAATCATAATTTCTACAGTGATTGTCAAATGTTTACCCATGAACTTCATATCGCAGGAGGCCAAGGCCATGCCGGCCAATGAAGTATATTAAGTCAGCATGTTAAATATCTTGTTTAATAGTAATAAATTGTTACTGGCTTTTAATTAATTAATTATTTATAATAATTTAATTCGCCACTTATTCAAATATACCTACAACAGTTCTCATCTTGTCGACAATAAACTAAATGAAAGAACTCAATCCAGTTCAAAATAAAATGTTATAACCTCAAATATTAATTGTCCAATTTTGCTGTTTCACTGATCATAATTTTCTACAGCTACTGTCAAATGTTTACCACTGAATTTCATATCGCAGGAGGCCAAGAAATATCTATATTAAGCTAGTAACTTAAATATCTTATTTAATAGTAATATAATTATGTTATCTTCTTTTTATTAAATATTTATTCATAAGTATTCGCAAAATAATGTTGCTTAAATATCACGCCTGTTCTCATCCCTTATAATAGTCACTCCCAAACGAGTTCCCAAATTATTAACAAGGTGAGGACTCTTGTCATATTACCCATGATAATCAGGCAGTCAGAATCACTGATTAACACATCCCACTTTTCGGATCCTTGATACGCCACTGCTCAGACGAAGAGACGCTAATGCCTGGGATTGCAAGCGCCGGCAGGTGGAGGGAATTGCAGTGTTTATGGAGTTATTGCTTCCATAAGAGAAAAGACGGTCAAACAGTTTCAACACCCACTGACAGATAGACTAAGATATCAGACAACGGAAGCACTACGAATTAAGATTATGCTCTGAACGATGTGAGAAGCAAGGGGGAGAACTTCTGTTTCATATCCTTAGCCAGGACAACTGTGCTGTCAATTCCATACTCTCTTCAATTTTATTATTATCTTAATCGAATAATAACACGTATTTCGCATATTTACGAGTATTCTGCATTTAAATTCCTCCCAAATGTCATTTATATTTTGTTACTGTTGCTGCAATATATTTGAATTTTTCCACCTCTTTAAAGGATAAATCTCCTACTCTGGTGGCTAATAATAATAATAATAATAATAATAATAATAATAATAATAATAATAATAATACTTACTTACTTACTGGCTTCTAAGGAACCGGAGGTTCATTGCCGCCCTCGCATAAGCCCGCAATTGGTCCCTATCCTGAGCAAGATTAATCCAGTCCCTACCATCATATCCCACCTCCCTCAAATCCATTTTAACATTATCTTCCCATCTACGTCTCGGCCTTCCCAAAGGTCTTTTTCCCTCCGGCCTCCCAACTAACACTCTATATGCATTTCTGGATTCGCCCATACGTGCTACATGCCCTGCCCATCTCAAACGTCTGGATTTAATGTTCCTAATTATGTCAGGTGAAGAATACAATGTGTGCACTTCTATGTTGTGTAACTTTCTCCATTCTCCTGTAACTTCATCCCTCTTAGCCCCACATATTTTCCTAAGCACCTTATTCTCAAACACCCTTAATCTCTGTTCCTCTCTCAAAGTGAAAGTACAAGTTTCACAACCATACAGAACAAACGGTAATATAACTGTTTTATAAATTCTAACTTTCAGATTTTTTGACAGCAGACTGGATGATAGAAGCTTCTTAACCGAATAATAACAGGCATTTCCCATATTTATTCTGTGTTTAATTTCCTCCCGAGTATCATTTATATTTGTTACTGTTGCTCCCAGATATTTGAACTTCTCCACCTCTTCAAAAGATACATTTCCAATTCTTATATTTCCATTTCGTACAATATTCTCGTCACGAGACATAATCATATATTTAGTCTTTTCGGGATTTACTTCCAAACCTATCTCTTTACTTGCTTCCAGTAAAATTCCCGTGTTTTCTCTAATCGTTTGTGGATTTTCTCCTAACATATTCACGTCATCCGCATAGACAAGCAGCTGATGTAACCCGTTCAATTCCAAACCCTCTCTGTTATCCTGGATGATAAAGGTGATAGTGCATCTCCTTGTTTAGCCCGCAGTGAACTGGAAACGCAAGCGACAGAAATAATAATAATAATAATAATAATAATAATAATAATAATAATAAATGCGCACAAATGTGCATAAGGTGACTTAATTGTCTGAGCAAAACTTATTAAGCGATGAACGTCTTTCAGCGCACTTTTCGACGTGGTATCGTGCACATAGGTTTTTGCACAATTCGCACATGCATTCTCGGTTCGGCTCATGGAAACTCTTCGTGCTGCATACCTTGTGATGAAAACCATGGATTGCGTATCATGTTAGGATGTGCCTCATCTCGTAGTTGGGTTGTGTCCACTGTCTCGTACACATGGCCTCTGTTGCGTAGAATTCGCTGCGGATGTCTTTCCTCTTCTCCTGTAGTCCTTGAAGAGTAGTCTCATATACGCTGATGCTCGGTAGCAGTAGCTGTCTTCTAATGTCTTCGATGAAGAAAGTCTCTCATTAGGGCATACGTCATTCTCGATGGTGCCGTTTTTCCAACTCCTAGCACTCTTTCCATGAAGCGTGCTTTCACTGTTTCTATTTGTGCCATGTCTCTGCTTGTAAGTTTGTCCCAAATTATGTTCATTCCATATGTTGCTATGGGGGTTATGACTGTCATTGCTGTTTCTGTTGATAATTGCTGGAGGTGGTTGATGCTGTATATTGCTCTGATTGCTGCTGACACTTTTTGTTGTACGTGTATTCTGAAGGATTTTACGGTTGTTTGCAGGGTGATGCCTAGGTAGGAGAACTGCAATACGACTTCTAGTGGCTCGCCGAGATCGTTAATCTGTCATTTGCGTTGGGTTTTCCTCCCTTTCTGAAGGTCATCTGCTTAGTCTTTTGGTGATTTATTTGCAGGCAGTTTTCGTCAGCCCGTTTCTCGAGTTTAATGAGCGTTCATTGCAGTTCCTCTTTGTCATCAGCGTACATTACGATCGATGTCGCGCTGTCCTATAATGATAATAATAATAATAATAATAATAATAATAATAATAATAATAATAATAATAATAATAAAATAATATTTAAGCAATGAAAATGAAATACACTCAGGGACAAAAAAACCGGACACTTCTATATTTGCTTGCCAATTATTTCAAAATGAAACAAAACCCATTTAAACAAAATAATGTTTCATTTAGCACCTTATACGACAACATTTGAAAAAAAAAATCTCTGATGAGAAAATTTACAAAAAATTACAAAGGGCGTATAACTATGGCATCGTTTGGTCTAACTCTTTTTTTTCATTTTATGGTGTCTTAAACATTAAAAACTCTTTGTAGTAACGGGTATTACCCCCTCTGGCTTGAATAACTGCATCCATACGTCTTGGCATGCTCTCAATTTGGTTAGCAATGTCTTCTTGAGGAATAAGTTCCCATTCTTCGCCAAGTGCTCGCCTCAACTCTTGTAACGATTCTGGTCTCGGTCGTCTATTCTTAACACGCCGTCCCAGCATGTTCCACACGTGTTCAATTGGGTTCATGTCTGGACTCCTTGCTGGCCATGGAAGAACATGGATTCCCACTTCTTGGAGATAATCTCCGACCGCATGGGCAATATGCGGCCGTGCATTATCATGCATTAAAACAAAATTATCGCCTACAAATTGGCCAAATGGCACAACATGATCAGTCAAACATTCATTTATATACCTATCAGCTGTTAGTCTTCCATTTTCAACAAAAACCAACTCTGTACGAGCATCCGTACACACTTCTGCCCAAACCATCACTCCACCGCCTCCATACGGCACATTTTCGGAAATGCAACACTGTGAAAATCGTTCTCCCCTCCTTCTCCAAACTCTTTCACGTCCATCAGGTGAGCACAAATTGAAACGGGATTCATCGCTGAACAGAACACAGCTCCACTGTCCATTTCTCCAATCCCTGTGATCATTTCCAAAACGCAGTCGTTCAACTCGATGCATCCTGAGAAGTCTGGGACCAGTTGCAGGTCTACTTGATATCAGTCCACTTGCTTTCAACCTCCTTCTAACTGTTTTGGCCGAAATTGGGCGTCCATGCATGTTAACAAATTGCTGGGCTACACTAGTAGCTGGCAGGTTGCGCTCCCTAAGAACTCTCAACACCATATACCTGTCTTCATTTGGATTTGTAGCTCTTGGAACCCGAACCTGGTCTTCTGGTATATTCTAGGGTCTCTATACCGTTTATGGCATCATGGGTTGTGCTTCTAGCCATATTCATAACATTTGCAATGTAACGTACACTGCGTCCATCATCGTAAAGGGCTACAGCTCGAGCCACATCTTCAGGTCGCATCTTGTTTTAAGACAAATGTTACAACCCCACTTAAACTCAGAAAATGTAAAAATAAAGAAATAACGAATGATAACGATAATGAAGCACAAAATGGTTGAGACAAAATTGTTATAGCTGAGACTCTGAAAGCAAAATTGGAATATTTGGTTGTAATGGCTTGTTTATAAAACAAAAAAACAATCAACAATGTATACACGTCTCCAGAACAACAGATGGCTACCATAATGTTGTATGAGAAGATAATGTTTTGCAAAATACCAGCAAATATTAAAGTGTCCGTTTTTTTTGTCCCTGAGTTACTGAAAGTCTTGAAATTTAAAAAGAAATGCAGGGCTATTTTAAATTTAATTTTCATCTTGAATATCATAAATAATTCACTTTATTCCTCTGTAATTTCCTAATTATTAATAGTGATTTATGTACTAATACATTTTCGATTTAATTCCTCTTTTTATGCAAACGAACAATATCGCAGTTGTGCAATACGCGACCAGCAAGTAACAGCTCCCAACACGCCTCAAGTACAGCGACCGTACGATCTTGTTAAGGTTGAGTGTAATCTAAACATTGGACGATCCATAGAACAGCTCTGACACGGCTTTAATTAATTCTTCCTGCAGATACTTGCAGGAAACTGGGGACTTCTGGTGCGGTATGACCAATGAACGGCTAGATAGAGATTCCCAACAGAGATTACAAGTTGGGTGTGCAGAGGGGAAGCGGGGGACAACCATCAGCGCGGCGAAACAGACTCAACCTGTTATCTGAGGGAAGCAGCCTCGAACACAGGGAGCCAAGAAGGTGATCGTGCAAAATGTTGCCACTTATACTATACACGTGATACAGGGAGTTCACTATGAGTGTGACAAGACTTGCTCAATCGACGTTTAACAAATTAGTGTTCCGATAATTTTTCTCAGTTTAAAAACAATTTGGAATTATATATGAAATACGCCTTCTTTCATTGCTGAGTATCACTTTCATTATCAAGAACATCTCGTACCAAATTCCCCATCTCCGGTACTTAATCTCTTGTAGGTTGGTAGGTCTCATGTTACATCCGTTCTGTTATTGTCAGGAACGATGCAAGACTTTTAGTTCAGTATTTCGCGGATATGATTGGGTGCTTGGTCGTACTATAGATGCACATACAAACAGTGACGATTAAAAAGTAAAAATTGAATAATTGCTATGGAAAAATTGTTCCGGGGCCGGATATCGATCCCGGGATTCTTCGCTTAGCGTACGAATGCTCTACCGACTGAACTACCCAAAAAATACACCCGACACCGTCCCGATTTTTCCTTTATATCCACACGACTCAAGTGGGCTGACAAGGCGCCAAAAACCCAATTTTCAGTGCACACAAACTCTCTGTGACTTGAATTGTGGTTTGCTGTTAACGTACCTACAGTGACGTATATATTATGCAAATCTGGCTTTCAGGTAAAGCTCCCTGTGAAGCAGGCTTGAATAATTTCAAGGGAAAAATTGTTCTGGGCCGGGTATCGATCCCGGGATCCTTCGCTTAGCGCTCGAATGGTCTACCGACTGAGCTATTTAGGAACTACACCTGACACCGTCCTAATTTTTCCCCTTCACATTCACACAACTCAAGCAAACCACAATTCAAGAAATACAGAGTTTGTATGCACTCAAAATTGGGTTTCTGGCGCCTTGTCAGCCCACTTGAGTCGTGTGGATATTAAGGGAAAAATTGGGATGGTATCGGGTGTAGTTCCTGGGTAGCTCAGTTGGTAGAGCATTCGTGCGCTAAGCGAAGGATGCCGGGGTCGATACCCGGCCCCGGAACAATTTTTCCCTTGAAATTATTTAAGTCTTCTTCACAGGGAGCTATACCTGAAAGCCAGATTTGCACAAAAGGTGAAACTGTTTCTGGTCAATTGCAACACACAATTGCTTTATTCAGCGTAAGTTTCAAATTTACAGTTGCAAAATATTGAAATAAGGGATAACGTCATTCGATTATTATCAGCTTTACTTACAGCACTTTTGAGGGGTCATCAGTTTTGATGATATTGTTTGGAGTTAGAATTAACGATGCGAGACAAATTATCGTAAAGCCAAGCTGTACAACAACAAAGGTTATCGAATTATTTATTACAAAATTTGCAGTTTGCTTCGTTTTCAATTACCAGCCTCTTTCTACTTCCTTCAAGAAGTGGCAGTAGCTCACAGCTGAGGCATGAGACACGTAATGGTGTAGTCTAAAGTTCGAGATTCTTTAAACTTATTTTTGTCGTGTATTATTTTATTTAAAACTAGCCGTACCCGTGCGCTCCGCTGCACCTGTTAGAAATAGATATAAAGTAATTACATAATTAAAATAGGACGTTTGATCCAGGGAACATTCGTGTTTGATAGAAGGATAAATCGTTTAATATGTTACTTAATTTAAATTGTATTTAAATAATTAAAATGCGATCATTTTGGTCCAGAGACACTCATTTGGTGCAATGACAATTCCTTTAACATGTTTCTTAATATTGTTATTACATGCAACCATAGTTTAATGAAGATTGACATCATTTAGATTTAATCTGTATATTTTATATTACTTGCTATATGTTTCAGAAGTTACTGTAATAACATTGTAGAATTATGTCCATCTAGGGAAACTACACTTTCCAATGGTGAAATAATAATTAAACAATTAATTAGCTTCCGATATTACTCATACAAACACAGAAACATTCTCTTAGGCTATGTTTAATAGCTTTCGATTGTTGTTGTCCAAGGCCCCTTATAGACGAAGTCATTTGTTTTTATTTCAGTACAGCGCCTTAGATGGCGTTGTTATTGTAATTTTAAAACTCATTTATCTCATTAAATATCAGTCCTATCAAAATTTTGTATAGAATGAAACTTATAGAAAATTATGTTTAAAGAAACTTTCGTTATGTAATATTTTTCATGAAAATCAATAATAAGCGAGATATTTCGATTTATTTAATTCAGGCCCCCTTATAACCCCCCATTTAAATAAATTATTTTGAATGCCATATAGTCTAAAATCTAAGTTACAACGAACTTAATTTATATTCCAATTTCCATATAAATCGGTTCAGCCATTATCGCGTGAAAAGGTAACAAACATCCAGACAGACAGATAGACATACAAACAAAAATTTAAAAAAAGCGATTTTCGGTTTCAGGATGGTTAATTATACATGTTAACACCAATTATTTTTGGAAAATCGAAAATTACCAGAAAAATTTTGGCTACAGATTTATTATTAATTTAGATTATCGGTACCGTACATTCTGTAGAAATGTGGCATGAATAAAATTACTACATTTTTCCCCACACACATAAGAAAATTATATTTTCTGAGTTTAATTATAATTTTGTAAGAATATGATAAATAAAGTGTGTTATAGAAGTACTGCGGTAGAGTGTAAATATTATTTATGGACACTCTGTACTCGCACACGATAAGTAACAAGAGAGACTTTTCTTATTACAGAACCCCTTGAATTATCATGAGCTTATCAATCACGTTGTAATTAGCATTCCACCTGGGATGTGCAGACATCGGCGGCCATGTAACAGCGCTGAACTCCACCGTTGAGAGACCATGAGGAAAAAAATTAAAGCACCAACATTTTAATGAAATTAATAAACAGGCTAGCGTCTGCGCGTTGTAAAATAAAACCAGCAAAGCCCTTTACTCTGATTTAATGTAAGTTAATATCACAGCTCATAATTCAGGAAGGCTTTGCGCATTGTTTTTTGTTTCCAAGTATTTTTTTAACTCTAGTTCAACTACGCCTCATAAAATCCTGTTGCCTGTTTTTATAGGCTAAATGCAGTTCTTACTTCTGTTGAAAATATAAATACGCGGTGTTTTACAACACATTCTCACAATAATTATCTCGGCAACGGTATATGATACAGTCTGGGGGCTGTTCGAAAGTCATGTCGGTTTTGAAAACGCTGACGCGTCACGGAAATAAAATTTATGTAAAAATGAAATAAGCATTCTATTAATAAAAGAATACGATTTATTTTAATTAATATTTAAATACAACCGCCTCTTAGTTTTTAAATTATTAGTAGTCATTGAAATGAAAACATTACAGGGCACACAAGTGAAAGTATTTAGAGTTCCTCATCTACTTAGGGCAAGCATATCAATTGATGCCCACAGGAGCAAGCGCGCGCTTTAGAGCCCATGACAACCTGAGCGCTTTACAGCGGAAAGGAAAGAGACAGACGAAAGAGGTGGTATATGCCGCTTGGTCGAGCTATATTCAGGGATGGCCAGCACTGATTCAATAGATAAAGGGAAGAGAACTTATTAAAACTGTATCCATGGTAATTTTTAGATTTGCCTGAGATAAGAATGTAAGTTTTAATTTTGTGAGAGATCGTGCGTATTTGCTTGTTTTCCGCACTGAACCAATACGCGGTAAGTGTGAAATACCACATTCAGTATTCCCAACGTAACACACATAACAATTTCCCTCTTCTTACCGCTTAAGCGCGACATTCATTTTACTGCTTTAGGCTTTTAACATATTATTTTTAGAGACGTTTAACATAGTAATAATTATAAATTGGAAACTTACCACTGCAATTTCACCTAAACTGCACTGTTAATTATTGTTTTTAAATATTTGCAAAAATTAAGTAAAGTCTACTACTCCACGAAACTTATTGCATACCTGATACAAGTAACATTAAGGAAGCCGTGAAAAATCAAGATTCCAGATGCCGATGTTATTACTGCAATATGTTATATAAATAATATTGTTAAAATATTAAAATGAAAAATAAATCATTACATACCCTTACCGATTGTTTAAGTTCGCATTTATAGACTGGGGGAAAAAAAAGACAGACGTATATCACGGCCTGCTGGAGTGTAGTAAACACAGAAAGCATTTTATAGCAACAATGTTGAAGAAAGATATTTTGGTTTTCCGAAGTTGCCGTCATTAAACAGAAACCAAGATGGAGATTTAATTGCAACTAATTAGAAATTCGTCTTTCAGGTATGTAATAAACGATCTTCGCACAAAATAATGTACGATACACGAGCGATATGTTTGTTTTAATGTTCTCGGAAATTAAAAAAGCTCAACTACGTTTCGCTTTTTCAATCTTTTCCTCGACCATGAAAACGTCAACATACCGCTCTTGTAACGTATATTACTATTAATGCTCATTTTTCACACGTTTTATTTTTTTTATTCAAAATAAATATTTTCTCAACTTTTCGTATAGAAAAGTTAAATTTTCAGGTATAGGCCTATTTATTTAGTAGCCTTACAGAATGTTTTCGTAAATCTAATATACCGTATATACGTATTACTGAAGATAGTGTATTGAAAATTTTGAAAATATTCGCATGGAAATTGTTTGTAAGAAAATGAATTAACAAAGCAACTACTGTTACATCATAAGCAAAACATACGTGCCCATGTGTTGTAAAAATGTCAGCTCTATAGCTTCAGCAGATTTCGAGAAAGTAATTTAATATTCTGATGATAGGAAGTTGCTCACAAATATCCCTTAAAAGCATAATGCGATAAGAGTTTTGTTATGTAATATTAGTTACACTTAAAACAGATACAGTACCTAGGTAACTTTGCTTTGTACTGTAATATTGTTTTGATTAGTTTATTGATTACTTTTGTAAGGCTAAAGATACCGTCAATATAAATTCCAACTTATCATGTCTTACTCAATCTCTTTCTTTGGAATATCACTTTCTTTATGAATGATGTGTTTCATCCACTTAATACAGTATAATATTATACTACTATGGAATTTAAGCGAATATTCCTTCTTAACTCTCTATTATGTTATTAAGATTTAAAACACAAGTGCAATATTAAGAAATGAGTGTTAGTACTTCTGTTTTACAGACAATAGGCTATAGATAATATTAAACAGAAAGAAGCCATATAAAAATAACGACAAAATTTCACGTTCCGTTTGAAGTTTGTGCACCACTGTTTTCTTAATCCAACAGGTTACTTATTCATATACACAACCCTTCCTCTTTCCATACTTAGTGCTTGCTGCCCGCGCACGACGTCAAAGTCAGAAAAATGCGCTTGCTTTGACATCACTGACTTAGGGCAATGGGAAGTTCTCTATTGAATTCATAAAAAATGTTGAGCATAGCAAATTGGTTCTTTCAAGGGCTGAAATATTGTATTTACGAATAATTAGCGAAAATAGTGAAATAACCCAACTAAGGTAAGTTTAAATGGCCTTGATTTATTACATTTAGAAGTAAGGTTGTCAGAGCAACCGACATAAAACAATCGAGCAGCAATCTTTCGCGAATGAAATGTCATTGTTAAGTCAGCCTTATTTCTATTCAAGTTCAGTGATTTCAAACGTGTCCAAGCTTTTAAATAATCACAGATGTATGTATCTAGTAGAATTACACTTGGATTTATCAACCTCACTCGCTGTGGATAGCTATGTCGTGTTAGAGAACTAACATCTGAGAACATTTATTTTGGTAATAAAAAAGTAAACGCCAATTTTAAACTCATTTTCATTAGATTTGTTGTTTGTTACAACTCATTTCCTTCATAATTATGTTTTGTTACGCAAAATTAAATGTACTATTTTGTGCCACAAAAACCAGATACATCAAGCACAAAAGAGACACACATCCTTACCAAACTGTTGAATTTGTACATTTGTATGTTTATTCACAGGAGAAAGGAGAAATTTACACAACTCAGAACTGCACGCATTGTATTCTTCATCTAATATGATTAGGAACATTAAATCCATAAGTTTAAGATGGACAGGACATATAGCACGCATGGGCGAATCCAGAAATGCATATAGAGTGTTAGTTGGAAAACCTGGGGGAAAAAAAATGGATTTGAGGGAGGTGGGATATGATGGTAGCGACTGGATTAATCTTGCACTGGATTAATCTTGCTCAGGATAGGGACCGATGGCGGACTTATGTGAGGGCGGCAATGAACCTCCGGGTTTCTAAAAGCCATTTGTTTATTCGCTATTGTTTAACTCACATCAGATAACTTTACCTTTAAATGAAAGACTGGAGCCATGAATTCAATCAACCAACCAATCACCAACCAAGATATTAGGTCTATTGAATTGTGTAGCTATGATAAGTAAAATTAAGAATTAATTTAGATCCTTCTGTACTTTTCGATCGATTATATATTTCCGTTTTAAAGTACTGTTAGAATCACCTGGGATAGGAGTTACAAATTAAAAATTTAGGAATGAAGAACTGGTGATCGAACCTTCTGAGGCAGTCAAAGGATTTATACGGAACATTATTCATCCGTGTATGTTTATTTCATATTTTAGCTGTTTTCAATAATACTTACTAAAACTATAGAGGATTCTAGGTTAAGAAAAGGCATTGAACATATTCCATCAAATGACCAGTTACCATAGAAACGCCTAGCTTCTAAAGTGTACTAAGCAATGCCTATAAAATCAATGCTTTTTTATTAACCTGCAATCCTCTATTAAAAAAAACACTGCTAGGAATTAGAGAATTTCAATGACGAAAGATACTGTGTCTCCTCCCCTAATCGTGTTGTATATGATGCCTAAAACAACTTTTTGAACGGATTGACTCAGACACCCAATACTTAAAGCAGTGATGTCAACTGATGCCCATAGGAGCAAGCGCGCGCTTTAGAGCCCAGGAGAGCCTGAGCGCTTTACAGCGGAAAGGAAAGAGACAGACGAAAGAGGTAGTATATGCCGGTTGGTCGAGCTATATACAGGGATGACCAGCACTGATTCAATGGATAAAGGGAACAGAACTTATTAAAACTGTATCCATGTTAATTTTTAGATTTGTCTGAGAAGTATAACTGCATTATAAGAATGTAAGTTTTAATTTTATTGCTCATTTTTCACAAGTTTGCTTTTTAATTCAAAAGGAATATTTTCTGAACTTCTTTGCAGAAAATTGAAATTTTCAGATATGTTTGTTTAGTAGCCTTATAGGTACTAAAACAATGTTTTCGTAAATCTAATATATCGTAAATACGTAATACTGAAGATAGTATATTAAAATGTTTGAAAATATTCGCATGGAAAATATTTGTAAGGAAATGAATTAACAAATCAAATACTGTTACATCGCAAACAAAAGATATGTGCATGTATGTTGACAAAACGTCAACCCTATAGCTTCAGCAGATTTAAGAATAATTTAATATTCTGATAACAGAAAGTTACGCACCAATATCACCTAAAAGCATAATGCGATGAGTTTTATTATGTAATATTAGTTACAGTTAAAACATATATCTAGACAACTTTGCTTTGTACTATAATATTGTTTTGATTATTTTTATAAGGCTAAAGATACCATCAATATCAATTTCAACTTATCATATCATATTCAGTGTCTTTCTTTGGGATAACACTTTCTTTATGAATGAGTGTTTAATTCACTTAGTACAGTATAGTTGTAGCACAGTCTACTATATACAGTCGCGAAGCTTGAGGTGTTTTTTTGCAAATCTCGTGATAAAGCGCTCCAAGCGGTTAGCAACTAGAAACAATAGACTGTCCATGGTCGACTTTGGACTGTGTCGTATTTCTATCGAGTGCTAGCTCGTTGCGTATTTCACATTGATGCTTGTGAAATGTTCGTTATTGGTTATAATGAAAATTTAATGGCCAAAATATAATAATTGGAATAATAATATGGGACAAGGAGGAGACGTTTGTAGTGCTATAAATTGTAGCATCAGTAAGAGAAAGAGGCCACAGTTATCCTTTTTCCGATTTCCGAAAGATTCAGAAAAGTTCCTGGGTTTCCACAAGAATGCTGTGCAGAAACAAAACTGTTAATTTGAAGTTCTTTGTGACTGTTAGAATACATTATGTCCTTAAATTTCACAATGAAATGTTTCGGTCTAACCGAAAGGACATTAGATACCGGTTAAAGTTCTGTCACTTAGGCTGCTAAATTTCCAGAGAAATAAAGTTTAAGTCTACTTTTTTTTTTCAGAGGATATATTTTTAATTGTAGCTATTAATTTTGTTGTTATTTTTATGTGTTATTTTACTGAAGACGTATAGAAAAATTAAGTTTGATTTAATGAAATTTATTGATCACGTTTTATTTTCAATTCTGGTGGGATTTATTATTGTTTAGGCCTACTTTTTTCTTCAAAGGATATGTTTTTAATTATAGCTGTTAATTTTGTTGTTATTTTTATTTGTTGCTTTACTAGAGACGTAGAAAAAGTCTGTTACAATAAAATTTATTGATCACGTTTTATTTCCAATTCTGGTGTGATTATTATTGCTTAACCTCATCCCACTTTGTTAACTACGTAAGCCTACACTACAAGTACCGGTACACGTACGTTACTCCATTAATTCATATTTCCATTATTATTGTTGTAAAGAGAAATGCAAATTAATATTTATTGGTTTCATGGTTAATTATCGCTATAATCTTGAATGAGTGAAGCTATTATAGTAAATTTCAGTTCGTTTTGCACAAACAAGAATTATATTAACTTATTTCTTGCAGGTATCCTCGAGTTTATGGTGGAATTTAATATACTTCATTAAAATAATAAATTAACTTTATGCATTTAATATTTCAATAATGGAAGGAAGGTGTTAATTTTTCCAAAAGAACACGACAACGAAAGTGTAACATATTTTTTCGGCTGCTAGGAGAGAGATGTGCGATAATGAGGCGATAGTAGCGATCCTAGTGGGGGGCAACTACCCATGTTTGCATTTTTACTACATATTGAGCTTCGCGACTGTATATAGTAGACTGTGGTTGTAGTTATTATGGAATTTGTGTGAATATTCCTTCTTTACTCTTTATAATTTTATTAACGTTTAAAACACAACTGCAATATTAGGCTAAGAAATACGTGTTTGTACTTTTGTTTTACAGACAATATAGAAAATAACAAACAGAAAGAAGCCATATAAAAATAACGACATAAAATTTCACATTCCGTTTGAAGTTTGTGCACCACTGTTTTCTTAATCCAACAGGCTGCTTATTCCTCCTAGCATACCTAGAGCTTAATGCCCGCGCACGACGTCAAGGTCAGAAAAATACGCTTGCTTTGACATCACAGACTTAAAGAATGAATATGTGGACATGGTCTTGCTGTTGTTTATTATTTCAAATCATCTTTTGGTGATTTACAACTCATCATAATCCTATCCCTAATGCTAAAGCATGCAAGTTAGCTGGACACGTGGTGCGGACGCACATGAGATATTAGAGTAGGTCAAGGAAGGGTAATTGATGAGTGGGGAGAAATTCATTGAGTGCGCTACGCCTCTTGAACGGATGGCATGCAGTGAAATACGATCACGTCAGACTTTCCAAGAATCACGAGTGGATGTTCTGGTATAATTGAAGGAATAGAAGTGAACACACGTTCCTCCACTTCCTCTACTCCTCCTTGTTTTTCTTCTTCCTCATGAGGAGCGCGGAGTTGATGTATCTCATACAACCGACAAGAACGACTTTGTGCTTGGCATGCTGCTTGAGCCAGTATCCAGCTTCGCCTCGGACGAAAAGTAGACTGGAAATTCCCCGTCTTGTTTCAGTGTGTAGTGAGTCGCCTTGGGTAATTTTTTCATCTCTAGTCCCTGTTCAAATTGAAAAGACTGTACAGACACGGTAGTATGTGATACGACGAAAACAAACCAACAGTAAAAAAGTATTACAGAAAAAAAAACATTTGCACAACATTGTGCGTATGGGGGGCAACCATCACATGGTAGGGGAGTCGCATCTTTCATTCAAGTTGTAGCATCCTGGTCTTCCATTCAGGCAGCCTGTGTTCGATCTCCGGCCAGGTCGAGATGGAATTTGTAGTGGGAAAAACTGACGTTGCAGAAAGAAATTATGAAATTACTGGTAAATAATTGAAACTTTAATACATAACTTAAAATGCACTAAAATGCAGTGTCCCCGACTACGGAGCTGAGAAAAAAGTAAGTGAACTTTTTTTTTGCGAGAACGTGCGTCAAAATGTAGTGGTATAAAGATTTTTATCGGACAGCAAAACTGCCCAAAAAGACTTGCAGACTGTACTGCCCCGCTAAGCCAGCCGGTGCCACCATCCACCACATCATGAATTCTTCTTGAGCCATGTAATCGATATATCACATCTCTGGTGGTGATTTGCCTTATCTCTTGTGTATATAGTTCTGTACGATATAATATAAAAAAAGCCTGAGAAGAAACTGCCTACTGAAGGATGCACTGGAAGCAATGGTGAACGGTAAAAGAGTTCGGGGCAGAAGAGATTTCAGATGATAGACGACATTAAGATATATGGATCAGATGAGGAGACAAAGAGGAAGGCAGAAAATAGGAAAGATTGGATAAAGCTGAATTTGTAGTGAAAGACCTGCCCTTGGGCAGAACACTCTGAATGAATAAATGTATTATTTAACAGAAAATCAAACTACGTAGAATTGCACATATAAAACAAAAAAATTACACATGGATATACAGGATGGAAGTGAGATAACCTCACAGATTGAAAGAGACGATAGGGTACATGTAAATGAATAGTAAACCTATATTACGTTTTGTGATTAAATGCACGGTTAATTAGAAAATTAAGTTTGAAGTTTCAGCCATTTGCCTCACTTCGTTCACACCGTCCCACTGAAGGTCCTTGAGCTAATTTTGAAGGGGGAAAGCCAAAAAACAAGAACAACAACTGCAGCTCTCCACACAGTTCCACTCTGTATATTACAGATGCAAGGTGCGACTGTACTTCGAACGCAGGACTGACTCCTCCACGCCACTCTCCCAGTCACACTAGCAGGCGTGTCTTGCGGCCGGCCAGTCTGCCCAGAAACTATTCGTCTTATCTCGCACTTGAAAGCTCCGTACAGAGTTGGACTGAAGAGCTTGGCTCACGTTACATCGAGCCTGCACCTCTTAACAGCCTCGCTGGACAGCCAACTCTGATTCCCATATCAGTGACATGCAGGAAGCTACAAGTGAGGGCAACACTAACAACAAAACGTTCTCACTTCCATATTATGGTTACAGGAAGTTTAGAAAACCCGGCAGGATAGAAACAACTCTTACAACCACGTACATCAACGTCGGTTAGTGTAGCCATGGGTGAAGGTACTTATATACTCTTGGGAGAAAAATTTTCAGTTTTTATCCAGGTTTTTTTAACTTTTTTTTCCTGATTACTTAACATACGATTAAGGCCATAAAATTTACTTAGTCTTACGTTAAAAAAGTGTAAAATTGTTAAAAAAAGGCATATACCTTCGACAGACGGCCCGTTTCAACGCTATGTCACGTCATCCTCAGTGTCTCTTGAACCACTGGTGATCTTGACTCTACGATGTGCATTTATCGATGGTAGGGGTGGGGGCTGGCTGTTTGTGTGTTATGATGTATTATGACGTCGAATAATGTGTGTGTATTGAACTGTAGTTGTGTGTTAAGTATATACTGTGGGTATGCTATTGTATTCTTATATATTTCGTACTGTTCTAGGATGTTTAACTGTGAACTTTTTGGTGTGATGTGTAAAATTTCCATATCTGTTTCTATATTGTTGTAGTCATGATTATTGTTGATAATGTGGTCTGCATAATTTGATGTGATGTAGGGTTTGGTTATAGCTTTAATATGTTCATTATATCTTGTGTGAAAGGATCTTCCTGTCTGTCCTATGTAAAAATGTGGGCAACTATCGCATTTTAATTTGTAAACTCCAGTTGAATTATATTTATTTGAATGTTTAATGTGATTATTTAGATATTTCTGTGTTGTATTATTTGTTTTGTATGCTATCTTGTATTTTAGTTTTCTGAATGAAGTTGCAATTTTGTGAGTATTGGTCTCGTGATATGTTAATGTTATGTATTTATTCTCACGTGGTGTTTGTGTTGGTTTGTTCTGTTTTTGTTTTGCCTTTTTTATTAGTGTGTCTATTATGTTAGGGTTGTATCCATTGTCTTGTGCTATATATTTCATTGTGTTTAATTCTTCAGTGTACAATTAAGGATTTTCACACAAAATAAATCCCTAAAATATTTCTACAAAGGCGGGTGGGGGGGGCAATTTTTTAAAGCGAAAACTGAAATTTGTTTTAGTCCTTGGGCCACAGTTTTTATTAATTAATATTAGAGGAGAAAAATTCGCTCCGGCGCCGGGGATCGAACCCGGGTCCTTGGTTCTACATACCAAGCTTTCTAACCATTGAGCTACGCGGAAGTTCAAGCCACAGTACCGGATCGAATCCCTCTTCTCCAGTGCTTTTTACTTTGTGGCCTGACTCCAAGTTCGGCATGTGTGTTAGGGCACTTGGTAAGTAGAAAGAACCAAGGACCCGTTCTGAAGATAAATTAAATGCCTTCTAAAACAATATAGTAAGCAATGACTGTCTTACCGCTCAATTGCAGTTTATAACAAAGCTTTAAAACCATTTTATCTCATTTTCCACACTAATCCTATTCACGCCATTTTACAGTACTTAATCTCACTTAGCAAGCGAGAACTGGGCACTAAATCGCTAGGATAAAATACAATTAAAACAGCAGAGATGAAGTTACGTTCAGTAGAAGGAGTAACACATCTAGATAAGAAAAGAAATAAAGATAAAAGAAAAGATCTGAAAATGTTTAGTCTCAAAGATGGAATAGACGAACTAAAGGAATTCCACACATATGGGGTAACGGTTTGCGCGTCTGGCCGCGAAACCAGGTAGCCCGGGTTCGATTCCCGGTTACCTGGTTGAGGTTTTTTCCGGGGTTTTCTCTCAACTCAATACGAGGAAATGCTGGGTAACTTTTGGTGTTGGACCCCGGACTCATTTCATCGGCATTATCACCTTCATCTCATTCAGACGCTA